>NW_010256109.1:15782-21586 GCF_000690775.1 Eurypyga helias
TCTGAAGACAAAGCAGATTTAAACTCATGCTTAAGTAGTTGGCTTAATTACAGCCAAAACATGTCAATTAATTCTGGTCGTTTCATTCAGCCTATTCTAGAAGAGGCATTCTGTAGTAGCTAAACTAATTAAGAGGTTTCTCCGCATGTATTTTAACCACTTGTCCTATAGCGTGCTGACATCTAGTGGCCTGAAGGCAAAACACAAACTAATTCTGCACCAAAACTTTTTTGAGGTAAAAACATCCTCTCCACCAGCAGAAAACGGTTCTTGTCCGGTTATTTTCTTTAATGTCTTCCAAGTTTTGAAAAAATTAAAATATCTTCTCCAAGCTGGAAAAAGATTCAACTTCTCTAATTTCACGATTTAAAGCAAAAGTAATCCTCTAGTGATGAAAAGTCGAGCTAAAAATTACATTATTGATGGCTGTATTTCTTTGTCCTTTAGACTGTTTTGTGAAGGCATAAACAATATACGTTTGATAAGAGTATGTATATCAGTCACTGTCACTACAGCAAGGTTTGCACCCTACCTATTGCCTCTACCCATGTCACTGACAGCTTTTACACCAATACCCTCATTTTAGCTACACTGCATATAAGATAGGAAGTTAAATTCTGATTCCATTTACAACTTAAGTTTCAGTAGTGATACAGTCACTTGGGTGGACATGAAAATGAATTCAGGCCGGTTCTTCTGACGTACAAAGAGGATTTCATTCCAAATGAGGAGATTCAGGTTTGCAAGCCATCAGTTAGAATCTCAATCAGAAAATCCATCAGTTGCCATTTGCAAATACAGAATGACTGAAAAAAAGTTACATCAGACGGGACCTCTGGCAGTCATCTAGTCCAATCCACCCCCGCTGCAGAGTCAAGTCACATTACTCAGGTCATTGTCCAGTAAAGCTCTGAATACCTCCAGAGGTGGAGAACCAACAATTGCTGTGGGTATACTCCTAAAGAATAACATTTTGCAAAATAAAAAAATATATGCCACATTCCATACCACAGAATGGTTCCACCTGAGCACAGTACAGCATGCTGGATGACTCTTCTGAGTCGCGGTATTTTAGCAAGTTAGTAGCTTCCACAACCAAAGTAACTATGTCGTAACCAGCTACAGAAAGTAAGTATTTAGCAGATACAGAAAATCCCACAGTACCTTGAACACAAGTTTATCTCCACCCAGCCCAGCTTCCAGGAGACATGAAGCAGAATGCCACCCACTAATGTCTGCCACCTGAAATGGAAACAGAACAGCAGTTCTGAATTGTTCATCCTCTTTAACCACAAGGAACATGACCTCAGAATCCACAGAATATCTCGCAGCACACCCATGACCAGTTATTTACGATTTCTCTAGGTTTCCAAGGATGCCACTATTTCTCTCTGAATCTTTCATTTCTGTGGGCCTTCATTTTGTCCAAATTTTCTAAGACTCTGTTTCTTCCACCTCCTGTTTCAAATGTTTTGTAATTGTGGAAGATAGTAATTTACCTTAGTCATGTTACTGAATCCCCATTTTATCATTTCTTCCCACGCGAGGTTTACAACAGTAATAGTGATAAAGCCATGATGATCTGAAGATGAGAGCGAGGCAAGGTTTGTGACAAGAGATGATCATCTTCTCGTGCAGAAACTGTTATTGTTAGAACAAATAAACATGATTCCAGGTTTCAAAGGCTCGCTTCAGCTGAAGTAACAAGCCCCAAGGATGATGTGTGCAGTCCTAATAGTTTCAGATATTAGCTTTATGACTTCCCGTGGTTATTCATGCTGGGCTTCGATGACAAACTCCCTCAAACTCACACTTTTCCCCTCCCACCCCAACATCTTGTGTAGCAAGCACCAAGTGAATTGTCATCACCAATAACATCATTATGCTGCACAAGCCTCTGATTCAGAGCCTCTAGAGAAAACATCTTTTCAGCCAGATAACCTTCCATATAAACCACAATACTGCACTTTTCTCATTAGAAAGGTATATAACAATTACATACATTCTGCACTGAGTTAACTATCTAATGACATCCCACCATAAAGGTGTTCCTTAGTCTATTGGAAATAGTATGTGAGGCCCTACAAATGTTTGCAGATAACTTAAAATTACTCATGATATACACTGATTGTTTTTTAAGCTTTCAAGTAAGTTATTAGCTTCCTTATGTCTTAACCTAGTAGTTTTCAGAGAGGTGTTTCTTGAGTGAAAACCCTTGAATCTAGCACCGTTCAGACAGTGTTAAATCACATTAAAATCTGTAGCATAGAAGTGGTTTTATTTACTATTCCCATTCATTGCAATGCATTTAAGCAATTATTTAAAATATCTCTCACACACATGGAAATAAACAAATATTCACTCTACGCAGTATTACATACAGTTGGACAGTGTCAGAGAAGAGCAAGCTCATTGCCGACATGGGCATGATGAATATTCAATGCTAATATCACAGCCCACTTCACCTTTTTTAGATAGGGACCCTATGAGATCTTAAAAGCCAGGTATCCCTGATGTTTGCTCCAGGCTTGATGGTGCTCTATTACAAGCCAGTAATGAATTCCCATGAACTTTATTGTGAAGAATTTCCTCGTGTATCAGGTTGTAAGGACAGAAGTTCAAGTTAGTAAGAGTTCCAGACCCTTAGCACTATGCAATATAGTCTTGGATTACATAGGCAACCAAACCAACGACAATGAACAGTAACAGCGTTAACTAACGCTCTTTTCCTCCTTTGCTCATCTGTCATAGCTCAAAACAAAAGCACATCTGAGCCACTTAACTTTGAAGTAAAGATCACCTTTGAAAGACAGAATCTATGGAAAAATATTAAGATGCTGAGATGCATTTCCAAATAACAGCAGAAGGAAGTAACTGTTCTTACACAGACTCCGTAAGGCAGTTGCTTGCCATTGAAATACGCTTTTTTATCTGTTGATTTACCACACTTGTATTTTACATACATTACCCAAAACCCTTTCCCCATATGATAAAATCTGGGGGAGGGGACAGGGAGTGGCAAGTGTCAAAACTGAAGAAAGCACAGAACTGACTACACTCAAAGAGAATGGAGATTCCCGACACAATTATTCCTACATTTGATCGCAGCCCTGGGGGTCCAAGTCAGGCAAAAATATAAGCAGCAGTTAAGAGTTAAAGACATCCAGTGTCTGCAGATTTCACCATTATCTCAAAAGAACAAATGGGGGAAGTCTTGACTCTAAGAAGCCAGATTTTCACTAAATGTCTCACAAAGTATTAACACCACCAATAGTACGTATGGATACTTGACAAAACATTATATTTCTGGTTAAGATATGGCATTAAGATATGGCAGTGAATTGTGATGCAGAGTTACAACAAAGGCTAAGCATGAAAATAAGCAACACGGGATTTGTGTAAGCCTAAAGATATGTTTAAGTTTGGTTTTCATTAGCACAGAGAAAGAATACACACCGCCACATCATCCAGGAGTGCCAATTCCAAAGAAGACAAGCTGTACTATAGCTGCTACTTTTCTGTGCTGAAATGTAAAACTTTCAGAAAAATGAGAAAAGATAGAGTCTATAGATCTCAATTACATCACCACCATTATGTTTAAAAACTAACCATGACACACTAATGCTTTACTAAGGCTTCATGACGTATGTTCTCTAGACAGCAAAAGCCAGCAATGACAAGAGGTACTAAAGTTAGCTTCAGCATGGAACAGCAAGACATTTGATGACTAAAGTAATTTTTTAAACAACTTTATTCTTAAAACAGTACTTACCCTTGAAAAAGGGTAGGGTAGGTAAATTTCAGGACAGACAGGACATACTGGAAAACAAATACCAAATTAATGGACATCAGACACTTACAGCTTATAACATAAACAATCACGAGAGCAACAAAACACACAACATTTCTACCAAACTAAAGAAAAAAAAAAAAAAAGATTCAGTAATTTCTCTTCCCATGCCAGAACCGGTAGATGTGGCCCCAGGCATTGGGGAAGGTATCAGACACTAAAGTACACGAGGTATGGAGTGGACACACTGAAAAAATGCACAGAAAGCTACCTTCTGAACTGCTCTTTCACTTTCTGAGCACACTCTGCATCGCACTGAACGGGAAAAGGATTAAGAGGAAGAAGAAGACACAAGCCCTTGCAGTTAGAATCATCTCATACCACAGAGGCAACCTTTGGCAGAATCAAGACCAATAATCTTAACATAATGGCCTCCTGATGATTAATTAATCTTAGACCTAACATTCCGTTCACACATCATTTTGTGTAAAATATTAAGCAGTCCATAAAGCGCTTTGGAGATATAATATATGGGAGGAAAAAAGCAAAGACTCTGTGTCATTGCTTTAGCGTGCTTTGTCAGGGTCTGCACGTATGCATGCTAGTGTCATTTCCCATTATATATGCATATGCAAATATGAGGCAAAAATACATATGCCTTTTGACATGTATATCAGGATCTAACCACATCCCATAACGAAGCATATAAATACGATTTCTGCACAGGAGAAGAATTAATGAGGCCTTGTCAGAGGAAAGGAAAGGTCCCTGCCATTTCTTCCAGGAGCCAGCAGAAGCTGTCAATGGCAAAAGGAGAAGCTGAATCCTTCCAACAGAGAGGAAGCTGTGCCGAGTACTTAGCCAGGTCCATTTTTCAGTTGTTGGGGGTGTCACTAACATGCTGGAGTCAATATGCAGAGACAAGGCATGCTGATTCACAAAGGGTCACATTACACGTAACACTTGTCAGAATGGGCACACGGCTTTTAAATCAGGACCATATACCTGTGCACGTCACTACCCCTGCTTGCATTTGCATTCCACCCGCAACAACTGAAAGGTCTATCCTCTGGTTATTTTTATTACATTAAAACCTACTTTCAGGTCTGCAAACGGAAGGCCTATGTCAAACTCCTTCCAACTTCCTCTCGAATACAGTTAGGCCTTTTCCAATACATGATGCAAATTGGCAGTTCTTCTAGCTCCTTTCTGTTTAATCAATCAGTGCTCCTAGCAGCGTGTCAGATCAAGTGCCTTATCTCTCCCTACGAACTTTGATTCACATCTGGACTTCAGTCTCCTTCTGGGCATCCTTACAGCAAGTGCACCTTGGAACAGAAAGCAGTGGCCAGTGCTGAGGTTTCATTTTTGCCTCCAAAACGCTGCTTTTCTCTAACTCTCCCTCAGGAAATTCATACCTTGATTGCTTTGAAAATGTATTTTCTTTCAGAAACCTGTGCCAGAAACAGACATGCTCTCTAATAAACAGGACAGCAGGGAGTAGTTACTTTATCTCCTCTCCCACAGTGAGCAAACTACTTCAAACCATGTTTAAACTACACAGTTTTATTTACAGTGTGGCCATCTTCCGCCTACTTCACCTTCTGCTTCATCCTTTCAGAAATACCAACGGGCAATTAAGTCACACTGTGGAAAACAGACTTCTTGCCCTTAATTTGCAGGTTAAGCAAACTGTCAAAGGGTCCGTGGAAGTCGGTATTGGTTTCACTACTTCTAAAACACTTTGAATATTTCAGATTTTGCCCTTGGCTACTTAGTATCATTGTTCCAGTTAACAGATCTTTTGGGAATGACTGCATTCAGCGGTTGCTAGATACTAATAATCAAATATACTGAGCATCACTGATGCTTTCAAAGCAGCATCATTTCTGGCTCTATAACCAACACTTCATTCACTTCAATAATATGATGGCAGTGCTGACTCCCCTAAACATGGCAGTATGGAAATGCAGACGGCACGTTAAAAAAGTAAAGTTTAAAGGTAAAGCCCCCC
>NW_010256110.1:0-2815 GCF_000690775.1 Eurypyga helias
TCTGTGATTCTATGAGAAGAAATGGTCCTAAACAGAGCCATTGACCTCCACTACTCAGATCCAGACACTGTTCCTTCCCGCAGACTCCTTCTTCTCAAAGCTTGTGCACTCTTACATGCAGTAATGGCCTGTCTCATTCTCACCTTTGAAGGAAAATGTGGCTATTGTTCTCCAGGATCAGACCAGGCACCCATTGTGCCCTGTATCTTGCCTCCGGCAAGGATACATCTTGTGAGGAGGTGGGCCAGTCATCTGTATTCCCTACATGGGTCTGATCCTGAGCTCTAATAGCTAGCATTTGGTTGACGTGATAAAAAGAATCTTCAGAATTGTCGCATGTGTTAATTTTGAAAGTCGCTAATGTTGCCCTATAAAACTGCCATCTCATTCTGCATCTTTCCAACCTCCTTTCTTGAAAGGTTTCTTGCAGCACTGAACGCAGCGCTCCACTGACACAAGGCATGGAAATGTTTCCCCTACTACTGGCATGAAAAATTCAGTCTTCACATCACTGAAGGGAAGAAGAGCAGGAACTCTCCATTTGCTTTTGCTGCAGTGTTCGTTATTTTAAATATTTCTTTTATATCCCTTGCTTCCTCCACGGAGAGCTTTTCTTTGATGTCTGGTTGTTCCTATCATTATTTAATGCTGCTCTTTTAGAGATGGGATTACCCACTACACTCAGGGTTCATCGGAGACCTGCACCTCTAATTACATTTAATCATTATTTTCCCTCATATTTCTTACGGATCTCAAAACCTTCTTCATTTTTTACTTGTAGTGCAAGCTGAGCAAAGGTTTTCTGTGGAAGTTTCTGAAAGCTAGGAGTACCAGGACCCTGCAAGAAAGGCCCTTCTAAAATACTATAATATCCCAAGAAAGGAGCCCAGATATTACTACAGATAACCCAGCTTTTACAATAGTTGGCTACCAGTTCTGCCACCAAGCAGTAATATGCATTTCTGAACCTATTAATGTCTCTTGCGCTCTCTCGTATCTGGGAAAATGTCAACCTAGTTCGTTCTTCTTACTGTTTATTTTCTACATCACAAACCCCACTGTTTTCTGTTTCTTTTCCAGCACGATTCTGCAAAAGGCTCCTGAACTAGAGTGAACGTAGGAAAAAATCCTGTCATATTTCTGTTGGTTTTCAAGAACACCACTTTAATTCATGTATCTGAAAAAGTAGAAGTAGAAAAATTTTCCTGGCTGAAACTATTGAGGATTAGCCTTGTTTCACCTAGGAGACTCTTTGTAGGACTATGTCCCACATGCACAGGAATAAGGATGTTTGTCATTTTATGTCACCAGGGCGCTGTAACACGCTGGAAGCACTGAGTCACGTTCTCTTGCAATGCCAACGTGGCCTTCGGCAATCAGTAGGAAGCAGAGATAAGTGAAATCTTACGCTCCGAAGAATTACCATAAAAGCATACTTTACAGACGTAAGTTGTACTCAGAGAGGTAGACAGAAAACACACCAAGTGAATTACGGTTGACTGACTCACAATTTCCTCACCAAACCCTGCTGGTACAGAAATGGCCATTCTCACAGGCAGAGAGCCGCCAGCATGTTCAGGCTGCGAATATGAGAATTCACAAGACCAGCCACGCTGTGTGCCTTGGGGAAGGGTGTTATGGTTTAAACCAGCTTTTCTTCCCAAAGACACTAGAAATCACCCACTGAGGATTCTACAGTCTAGGGGAGAGGAGAGATATCGGGATGGACTGTCATTGTTACTGCCACCACGGTGTTTAACCAAAAGATGACAGTCAGAAAAGTAAACAGCAGGTGGTAACTGCGTACCTGTCACCCTTTCCTTCTGGTGAACAAACATTATGCAGCTTTGGTTTATTTTTCCCAAGGGGAATAGAGGGCTTTGCTGTTAATACAAAATGCAGCAGAACAGTAACAACGTTTAACTGGGAGATAACATCAACAAGGCATAAGGTAGATAATCAAACAATTTGGTACTTTCCCTGTGCGAGCAGATAACAAGACTCTCTTCATTGCAACCGAAAAATATTAAAGGTCATGGCTAAAAGGTCACTTCGAGGGTATGGCTTTCCCCTGGGTCTCCGGCACAATTAATCATTGTAGATTTGAATGTACCTCTCTGCTGAAAGAGAAACACAGGCCGGTGGTTTTTCAGTCAGATCAGTACTTCTTGGACAAATGTCAACTGAGGAGTAAGTCCAGCCCTACATAAAGGTCATTTCATGCTAAGCGAGTGATGAAAAATTTCTTTTTAAAGCTGCTCTGTGCAATCAACCTGGCAGGACATCTCCCTGACTTGGGTGGAGGTCTGAACCTCACCAGCTGAGCAGCGAGGTCAGTCCTGCATAGCTGGTCTTGCCTTTGGCTCAGTTTGCGGACCAGGACCAGACACAATGCAGCAGTGGGTGTCTTGGTTCACGATGCACCCAAGGGAGGCATAGAAAATGGTATCCATGCTGCAGTGCTCACCTTCAGCCTTAGCCTGGCCCGTAGGGTGGGAGAGGCTTTCCACTGAGACTGTGGAAAGGGTTTTCCCTCTACAAACAGCAGCTGTAGTTACTAACCATGCACAGCTGCTCCTCTGCTGGGGCTCCCCTTTCTTTTTGCCTTTTCCTTCCCTTCCCAACCATCTCTTTGCCAGTGGAAAGTGGTTATGTAGATACTCCCGGGTCCCATTCCAGAAAGTGAGACTACTGAAAGTAAACAATGAATATGCTTTGGGTAAACCCAATCTTTACCTTTCACCTGCAAGTGCTTGCAGGAGCCATGGGCACATCCCCAGTCAGCTGTGAGCCATGAGGCGGCAGCAAGGCAGGA
>NW_010256110.1:2846-6732 GCF_000690775.1 Eurypyga helias
CACCATAACCCCAGACAGCCGAGGACATCTGGCTGAGACAACAGGAAGGAACACAAAGCAGAACTGTAACGGAGGGTTACCGCTAACGAGGCCTCTGTCCCTCCCACAGCCTCTCTGGTTTCATTGACTTTGTCCGCGTGAGTCAATCCTGCAAACTCAGTCTTTCTGCAGTCTGCAGCTATATACAGAAATCAGTTTTACGTTATGCTTGTGACCTGTCACTTTTTCTACAACTGTGTCATGTCTTGGGGATTAGAAGACAGACAGACTGCCAGCTAATGTGATCCCCAAGCAAAAAAAAAAAACCAAACTGAGGAGCGTGCTGAATGCATGCCAGCAGTCTGAGCATGTGTGAGGCTGTTAGGGACAAAGAGATTTCCGCCAAGTAGCGGTAAAGATGCTATGAAAATATTGTTAGTGATGTTTGCCGGCTGCTAGAGGGAAATTCCCGTTGGCTTCCTAACAAGCATTTAATATTTAACGTGGGGTTTTTTACTGCTTTTGCTGTTCCAGCTTCCAATAATGCCTGTTTGAGCTGTGCTGAGCTGATAGTAATTCCAGCACCTCAGAAAACCGAGGATGATATTTTGAAGCATGGGGCGGTACCTCTTCATTTTCTAAAGCATGCCTACGAAAGGTATAATTGATGTGAAGAGAGCGCAGCAGTGGTGATGACCACTGAAGCCAACAGTTATGAGGTAATAGTAATATTAAACTAGTATTTCTTTTTGGTAGTGCCACATTTTTAGCTCTTTATACTCATCGTATAAACCACCTACCTCTTGCAGGGTAAGACAGGAGATTGGATTTCATTGCACCTTCGAGTGCAAAGCGGCAAATGGTGCTATTGCAGCCTATGTCAGTGTCTCCCGTACTGTCACACACTCATGAGCGGCAATTGGCAGGCCAGGCTGAGTAGCCAGTTCTTCAGTCCACACAGAAGCACGTTAAACTGTGCTTTTAAAAAGCATTGCAATGAAAACTTTGGTGCTGGGGAGTTGTGAGCCACAAAGACATTGAAAAAACTGCCAGGAATATTCTGATGCAATACGCTTGGGATCCACAGCAGCAGTTTTTACTCACCAGTCGTTGAGGCTTCAGGGTGTTAAACTGAATCAGCAACAACAAAAATACCCAAACCTCCACCTCATGCCCTAGGTGTGAAATGATCACTTTCAAAATGGGTGGAAATGTTTTGCTTATTGGAAAACAACCGTACTCGTACTGTAAAGTCAAAGGTGCTCTGCATGCCCTCGGTAAGGTGTGATGTTGCACAACTAGGGCTGCCAATACTGTAAATAAAGTCGAAGGTGCTCTCCATGCCCTCAGTAAGGGGTGATGTTGCACAACTAGGGCTGCCAGATGTGCAGGACAGGGCTGTGGTTATCTCAAGGAAGGGTCATGGGCTGATTTCCACCGTGTTCATGAGCTTCTGAGTGGACTGTGGATAAGGAATTTGCTTGGCTTTTTAGTGCAAGACCACCTGGGGCCTTGCAGATAGGGAAGTGAGAGGAAAGTAACTGTAAGGCAGGCATCCCAAGTTCCTTATTGGTGCTGCATAGCATTACTCAGTATTTCACAATCTGAAGCTTGGGGACCCATGGATGCATCTGGATGTGCAATGCCCCAAGAAAGTGAAATTAAGCAGTGAAAGCTGGAAAAATGCAGCCACAAATTTCCACTGGCCTCTGAGTGTAAATGCTAATGAAATCCTCCCACCTGCTTCTCTCAGGTGTTCCTTTCTGGAGTGTCATAAGGTCTGCAGAGCTGATGGGAGGAATGAAATGGGATACTGCAACCACAGTGTGCAGCCTCCCCAAGACAGTGTCTGCAACAAAGCAAATAATAGCCTAATGCAGAGTTGTGTGGGGAACAAAGTGTCCGCACAATTCTCTTGTATTTTCTTCCTGCTATTTATCTTATGTGTGTATGATTTTTTTTTCTCTTTTGCATCTTCAATGCATTCCTTCTCTTGAAAAAAGCCCAGCCCGCTGCACCAGCAACTGGAACAGGGTCGTAATGGGTGTCAGCAGCTTTCTGTTGCCTTTAGTACATGTGACGAGAGAAAAGCTGAAGGCAGGAGTCTGCTACCTGGTAGAGGAGCATCCCAAGCCAAAAGGTGAACACAGGTCAGGTCAGACCTGTCTCTCAAGGAAGCCATTGCAGAGTCCCTGTGAATCCCAGGCACCTGATCCTGGCAATGGCCATTTGGGATTTATTGGTCTGGAGTCTGCAAAACAAATTTTACGCAACAAAGTTCTGTCAACGTTGACAACTGAGGAGCAAAATAACATCTTCAGCCCAGATGGGGTGACACCAGTCTGTTTGGTGTCCACCCAGAGGCAGACGCAGAAATGAGTTAGCGAGATGCAAGCCGGGGTGCAAACCCATGGATTTCCACATACGTGTATTTATGCAGCCCATAGCCATGTGCTCACGTGTCTCTGCTCGTTAACACAAATGGAATTACTGCTATTAATTCATCAGAGCTTCCCTGTGCTTTGAAATCTTTTGTTGACTGCCACAGGACTACAGCTGGGAATTTAAGTGTGTTGAAGGCACCATTGGGCATCTGGCTGTTATTGCTTAATTGGAACCTAACGTGTCCCTGTATTGCAGCATCTTTTGTGGCCTGATGAAGAATTACAGCCTAAACTATGTCTGAATAAGAAGTTACCAGCCAGGGGATTACTGGGTACAATGCCTGATTAAAGTCCCTGAGCATGACCATGGCCACCTGGCAGGACTTCCCCACGGCTGCACAGCAGCCGTGACAGAAACCCAATGCAGGGGCAGCTGCAGTCACAGAGCCCAGCTGCTGCGGCTCTGCTCCCCTGCTCACTGCTGGCTCGGAGGGCAGCCACGAGGCCTCCATGGCACTGAGGAGACACTGCTTCCCCCGCTGGGAGCACTGCTTGGGCGCATTTGTGGGACCCCCTTGCACGCCGGGATGGCAGTGCTTTGGCTGTGGGGTGCTTGTGGGGACTACCACAACCTCGGATGGTGGTGCTGTAGCTGTGGGTCGCCTGTGTGGATTCTGAAATGTCAGTGCTTTGGCTGTGGGGTGCTTGTGGGGACTACCACAACCTGCGACGGTGGTGCTGTAGCTGTGGGTCGCCTGTGTGGATTCTGAAATGTCAGTGCTTTGGCTGTGGGGTGCTTGTGGGGACTACCACAACCTCTGATGGTGGTGCTGTAGCTGTGGGTCGCCTGTGTGGATTCTGAAATGTCAGTGCTTTGGCTGTGGGGTGCTTGTGGCTACCACATCCTGCAATGGTGGTGCTGTAGCTGTGGGTCGCCTGTGTGGATTCTCAAATGCCAGTGTCTTGGCTGTGGGGCGCTTGTGGGGCCTCTCAAACGATGGTGCCACTTAAAGGGCATCTTGCCCGCGAGTCACTCACGGGGCCTCCCACATCCCAGGATTGTGGTGCTGTAGCTGTGGGGCACTTGTAGAGACCCTCAAATGGCAGCACCTTGTCTCTGGGTCCTTTCAAACGGTGGCACTTTGGCCATGGGGTCTCTTCAGCCCCTGGCACGGCGGTGCTGTAGCTGTGGGACACACACAGGGCCTCTCAACCAGCAGCACCTCGGCTGTGAGTCACTCACGGGGCCTCTCACACCCCAGCATGGAGGTACTGTAGCTGTGGGGCACTTGTGGGGACTACCACAACCTGGGATGGTGGTGCTGTAGCTGTGGGTCACCTGTGTGGATTCTCAGATGTCGGTGCCTTGATTGTGGGGCGCTTGTGGGGACTACCACAAGCTCAGATGGCGGTGCTGTTGCTGTGGGTCGCCTATGTGGATTCTCAAATGTTAATGCATTGGCTGTGGGGCCTCTCAAACGATGGTGGCCCTTAAAGGGCAGCACCTCGGCTGTGAGTCACTC
>NW_010256111.1:0-28507 GCF_000690775.1 Eurypyga helias
TGGCTGAACCCAGCACAGCTACCATTCTTTTCATCACCATATCAACTTCAGGGCAAATCTAAATGAGTGATTAAAATACCAATGACTTTTCTGTGTGAAGATTGTCAGTATTGCAATAGCCCTGGATTTGAGCTACAGCAGTAGGAAGCATTGGAAAATGGTTCTTTGTTCACTGTAGTAGCAGAACTGTTTTTATTTCTTGACTGGATAAGCTGTGTAACAAAATAGAACAGTGTTCTTTGCAATTCGTGTGCAAGCCAGTAGTCAAAGATATTTATAATTAAATTTACTTTTAGTGAATTTGCAATAGCAAGAAATTAATATGACTCATTATTTGTGGGAAATAAACATGAAAGTGTGGCCAGTTCTAATGAAAGTCTGTCGCACTCAAAAGTTTGTTTTCAATTCATACTTTGTCCAGTGTTTGCTCATATTACCTGATTTTCTTATAATTGAGGTTTCATTATGGGAATTATAAGTTGCTATGGATTTCTGTCAGTGCTCATATTGGAGTGAAGGTGTAGTGGGCCTGTGATTTCCTTTGATCAAGTCTTAAGTGATCCTTGGTAATAAGAAATGTAAAATTATGAAATCTGCTTGCACCTAAACCTGCAACTATGTTCTTATCTTTAAGCATATGACTGCCTCAAGGCTTTCCTTGATTGGCATCTGAGAATGTGAACCTATTTTTACTTAATGGGTGAACTAGTAAGTAGAAGAACAGCAGGACATCTTATATTTGGAATCTGATTACTTAGATCTGTAATGTGTTCATATATATCTCAGGCTGTATTAGTGTATATTAGCAGATTTAAATTCTTACTGATGAGGTTTTCTTTAAAAACATATTTTCTGCTTGGTGCAAAGAGCTGACATTGCCCAAGAACTGGTGAGGACTAACTAAGGACAAACAAGTAAATGGAAGGCTGGGGAATCAGAAGGTGATTTTTCGGTTTCGTTTGAACTTGCACCACACCAGTTACAAGACCTAGATCTGGAGTAGTTTTCCTCTGGTGAGTGAAGGCGTGTAAGACAGGAGAGCAGTCTGCGTGTAAGGGTGCTGTGATGAAAGATCTGGAATATTTTAAGGGGAAAGAAATGCATAGGGTGGGCAAAATATTACACTTTTTTTTTCCAAATTATTGAAAACATTTAGTATTGGGATTTTTTTCTTTTGTAAATGTTCTGTCAGCAATTGGAATTTTTATACATTGTGCTAATCCTACCTTTATATATAAGCCATAAGCTTATAAGCTTATAAATTAACGTGTCAGCCAGTTACCAGAACTCTTCAGTCTGTTTCTTTTTATGGAGTGATCTGACACATTTTGCAAACAGCAGACCTAGGTAGTCTGAGTCCCAAACTGGATTTTTGGAGATCAGCTCACAGGAATGGATTCTAGCACTATTTTCAGTCAGGCGAGAAAATGTGGTTTAACTTAAAGGCAATAATACTGAAAAAAAGACATGAATTATTGACCTTTTGACATTGGATTTTAAAGTGGCCTATGAATGTTTTTATTGGTACTCCCATTAGTTCCTTAATCTTGACGTTTCCAGTTACGTTACATTTTCTGGAGCATACAAGTGTCTTTTCTTCTGCTCCCAATTTTTCAGGCACACAGATACATTTAATGGCTAAATAGCAGAATTAGCTTGGTTGCTTATATTGGTTATGAAATTTGAAGGGTATGATTCTGAACTTTTAGCTGAGCTCTAAAATTATATATACAACTATTTGCAGACACAAGGCAACTTATGTGTTTGTTCTCTGAAGAAAATACAATAGTGTAACTGCCAACAGCTGAAATCTGTAATAGAGAGAAAACAATTTTGCACTTAATACCAAAAAAGCAATTTTGCAGTACTGTAAGGCAGTAAAAGAAAGGTCCAGTCAAGATCTGTTCTGAAAGTGTCAGCATTTATGGGCAGTCCAGAATAACAAATATACATAACAGAATAAATTTTTATCAAGATGTTTTCATTATAGAAAATAGCTTGGATATTTTCAATATAGACTTTTATTTATTGCAGATTTCTGATAACTTTTGCTGACATCCAGCAAGTTCTGATGTTCTGGAATTCTCTTGAGGTTTTCTAGTGCAGAGACAAAAAATAATTGCTAAATGCTTCCAGTGCTCCAGCCCTGAAGCAACATTCTGCAACCAGATGATACACATAAACCCACTTCCCATAAGAGAGCAGTCTAGTGCTGAAAAAAAAAGCTATGTTTTTAATATCAGATGTTTTTAACCAAAGCATCTGTTTTAAAATTTTCTTAATTCAGAAAATGTCATGTTAAAGAAAGTGCAAAGTACTTAAAAGTCATTAGGAATGAATAAGGCAATTTGGAGGAACGACAAACCACTAGTTATTTTTGAACATGAGGAATGCCATTGCAAGAGCCCTGGAAGGGAAATAATGCTGAGAGAGTCATTACTGCTCTTACCTGTGGTACCTGCAGCATCAGTGGTGGTGTTTCTAACCCGAGAGGCTGAGATGTTGTAATAATGTGTTGCCACCTCTGTTGCCCCTCTGGCAACACAGCCCATTTCACAAATGTCTGTTATCTTGCCCATATTACACCAACAAATGCTTCTGAGTTGTTCCCTAAGAGTTATTGCTATGTCAGTGTCTTCTGCAGTTTTAGAAAGATTGTCTTCACTGGGATAAAATCAACAAATAAGAACATGGTGTAGGTGTTATGTCTGTCCTTAATTCAGTGCTGCATACAACTAATGCTTTGATCGGTGATAATAAGTAAAGAATTTGTACTGATAACACCTAAACTTGCAGTTTTGCTGAGAATGTCAGCTTGGTGACATCGCTAGCACAGAACTGCAAAAAGGCTTTTTGACCCTTTTGCTAAATGGTAGTGGTGCTCTTAAAACAAACGCCACTGGATCTAATCTTTTCAGTGCAGGACACCAAGTGAACATAATTTGATGTGTCAGGCAGTAGTGAAACACATTGTCATACAAATATTAAACAGCAAGTTTGTATTTTTACTGACAAACAGGCAAATTTTGTGCCATTTTTAAAAAATCAAACATGCATAAAACCAGTTAATTTTATTTTATTGTAATCTTTTGAAGGGAAATTATTTTACTTTTTCTGCAATGTCCTTTCTGTTGTAAACTCTGATGGGCTGCTTCAGCCTCTGCCATTTGAATCAACAGGTGTTTCTGCCAGCATAAAAGAGAACACCTCCATTCACTGGAATTTTCAGAGTTTGTACCAGGAGGGACTTTAGTTCCCCTTGACCACAGAGATTTTTTTTCTCAAACAGCCTTTTTTATTATGCTCTGTAGTGGCTCTTACAGAAAAACAGTATGCATCAGTAATGCCTTGGGTCTGTCTGTCCCCACACACACATATTTTCCTCCTTCCAAGGGGCAAATCTTGATCAGTTGGATACCTCCTTGTGGCTCTTAGATTTGTGAAATGTATGATTCTAAATAGATACTTTATTTTAGGATTGATCTTCTTACAGAGCTTGCTTGTTAGTTACCTTATTTTTTGGGGAAAGAAATTTCAAATAATTGCCTTCCTTATAAAGACAGTGTATGGTACAGGAGAGGCCATCTCCTTTGGCAGCCTCTTGAGAGATCACTGATTGGTGATAAGTATTATCTCTGTTTTCCTTGATAGTGTCTTAACTCTACCTCTCTGAAGTCTTATTCTTCCCTCTTGTGAACTTTCCTTGGGTTTAGCCACCTTTTCTAGATGAAAGGTGACTTTGATGCGATTATGTCGTGTCTGCTTGTTCACTACTTGTCTGCTGACATATTTTTCACTTGTTGATAAGAGGAAGGATGGAGGTCAGCCCATCTGGGAGCCCTCTTTTGTCCTGACACAAAGGTTACTGTCTAACTTTGTAATTATCTTCTCTTTGTGCACTCTTTCTGGTCACACGATAAAAATCCTTGCTGAATTGTTAAGGCACCTTCGAAGAAACCAGGCACCTGCTGCCTCCTGGCCCAGCATCCAGGCAGAGCTTAGGAGAGATTCTGGGGGTTTCCTGGGGAGCATGATAGTGTGAGAAAAGGTAGAAGAGGACTTACTGCAGTAAGAAGCACAGAACCTGCAAGTCTACAGGTCTATTTTTTGCAGGCCACTTCAGTCATCTTGGTGTTTTTCTGATTCTGGAGGTGTCTAAGGCTCCTCTTTGCCAGCATATTGATCTGTTACTCATTTATCTTTTCTGGTCCCACACTGAGACTGTGGTCTCTGAATAGAAGCAGACCCCTGGAGTGTGTGTGCTAGATGTGATCCAGTAGCACAGAGGTTCCCAAACTGTGGTCTCCAGAAGGCTGCTTGTATGTTGCTGGCTCTCTCTGTTTGTTTGCAGCTGCTAAATTGCATTAAAGATAGCTAAAAATAGATTAAACACTTCCCTGTTTACTTTCCAAGCCAGAAATTGCTACAATTGCCACTTGTCGTGGGGAATATAAGTATGTATTTGCAAGTGTGTGAGCATCTATGACTGAGGGCAGAGAACTGTGGTGAAAGAAGGTCTCCAAGAGAAGGTCCTCTTTCCTTATCTCCTGCTGGATGAAGAGTTTTAGGGTGTACTATCCAGGAATAGAGGAGTTTTTGCTTCACTTCCCCTTTCCTTCATGCTTCATGGGAGTGAGATCAGAAAATGTTGACTGACAGGCCAGGCAGTCATGAAGCCACTAGCTTGAATAAAGAGATAGTCCAGCCTGCGAAAAAAATTCAGTCAAAGCAGCACGAAAGTTCTGTGAATTTTCATTGGCACAATTTGTTGCTGAGCCTGATAATTGCTTTAACTTAAGTCCCATAGGGGAAAGGGAAGGTAACTCCACTCTTTGATTAGTAGCTCCAGGCTGTCTGTAGGCTCAATGGAAGGAATTTTGAGGGTTTTCTCTGAAACCATAAGTGCAGGATATTTTAGAACTGCAAGCTCAAAATATCAATTTAACATGATTGTTTGATCTTATCCCTCCCAAATATCCATTCAGTCTCTTTTGGATCATTCAATGAAAAAAATAAAGATGTTAACCCCAAGCAAAAAAAGGCACATCATATCTCATGCTCTGTTGAGTACCCAGTGTACCAGTTACTCTAGATTTGTATTCTTTTATCTGAAAGTTTTATTGGGAAGATTTTAGCTCACTGTTTTTGACTACTTTGATTTTGCTCTGGCTTCCAAACAAGTGTTCTGCCTGGGGCTGGTGGGGTGGGGCTGGAGGCCACCAAAACAAAGGAATCAGTGTCTTTTATTAGAACTAGGTTGAGATTTTTTCCTTTCTCCTCATGAAATCTTAGGGTTTTCCCTTTAAAAAAAAAAAAAACCAAAACAAACAAACCAAACCCAAAACAAAACACAGACAACAAAACCTAATTATGGTTGCATAAACATGATCATTTTACAAACAAAAAAGCCCTCCTCTTCTTCTGTACCCCCACAATAAAGCCCACCGCAAAACTTTGAGCATTTTTTGATCAAGAAATGCAGATGCTGGCTGTGAAAATGCTCATTAAATGGAATGTTTTTCCCCCTTTTTTTAATGTAGAAAAGTTTTGGAAAGTATTTCAGTTAACCTCCATATTTCTCCCTGCAGTAAGGTCCAGAAGAGACGTGAGCAGTGATCACTGGAAAGAACTTGCAAAGTTTCCGGCAGAGGATTACATGGGGAGAACCGAGGTGATGTGATGGGTTACCAAGCTCATTAGTACAGCCTGTGCGTGGGAAGCGAAAGCTGAGCATGGAGAAAGAGCAACTGTCTCCTTGGCGTACGGTTTGTGCAGGCGGCTTGTGGCCTGCAACTATGAAATCGTAGCTGTACGAGGCAGGAGGGAGAAGGAAGCAAAGGGGGAGGAGAGCTAGAGCAATGCTTGAGCCAGACAGGCATGGGAATTGAGATGAAGTTGTCAGAGGCAGTGGTGAGCGAAATCTTTAAGATGGGGAGGCTGTTGTAATTCAAGAGGAATGGTGTTGTGGAGCCAGTTAATGGATCTAAGTGGAGTAGTTAGAGGGGAAGGTGAAGTTGATCTCAGGCTAGATTAATCCCTGATGTAATCTTGTTGGCATCATTGTGCTGGCTTCCCTCCTTTTTAAGCTTCGGTGGAATTCCTTCAAAGATGTATTTGGCCCCTCCAGTTCTTGTTTCAACAGATTCCACTGAATCATCATGTTTTACCAGATGCTACTCGGAGCCTCTGCCCTGGATTACGTCACTGGTGTCAGGGCAGTAGGTCAGGTTACCAGGAGAGTAGGTTTCCTTATAAAGAAATTGTCATAGTTGTGAAATGTTTTGCTTAATGAAGTTATGACTGCAGCTCTTAAATTTGCAACTATTTTAAGCATCAAATAACTGAATAGATCACCAGCAAAACTCCATTTGCGAGTGGGAGGCTGATGAAGTATTTCCCTCATCTACTAGCTTAAATGCTTAAGAGCCAAGTTTTCTCTCCACTTTGTCACCAATGCTTTTTGTGATGTTGGACGTTTCATGTAGGAAACATGTCCCTATATCCTTGTCCATAATGTGGGAATGATCTTATTCCCTATGCTTAGAATGATGTGAAGCTTTACTCACAAATTATAACTTAATTTGAAATTCTTCAGTACCAAGTGCTATTAAGGAGTATGTGGTGTTACTGGGTGCTGCTACATAACCAGCTCTTACTGAGCTGATATATATTTAATCTGTTTCTAGTAATAACATTTAAATATGACAAAATGATATCAGTGTTGCTGGGTTTCAGTGAAGGAAAGGAGTAGATGAAGTACTGTGAGAGGTATGTATCACTGGGATCTAGCAGTCTATCAAGTGAGGAATGCCTATTTATTTCTGTAGGAAACCACAAATCCTTTGTCAACAGAGCTGACAGATCATCCTTGACTTTTTAATCCACAGAATTGCCTTATTCATTTTAAATTTGCCTTGTATTACAGCATGTGAGTTCAGAGTCAGAACTGAACATTCTCACCACATGGAAAACATTTCAGTGGAGTGATGGAGAGCATTATTTTGTAAATGCATTTATGAACAGTGCAAACCGGAACAATTGAGCATGTTGGGCCACAGTTTGACTGCACCATGTCCCATGCATTTGTTGGTGATGGTTTAATTGTAGCTAAAAAAGAAGTACAGCAGCTTCAGTGGGGAAAACTGTACTTAAGGGTACCTGTTTTGCTCACATAATAGTGCATCTTGAATAATGCTATTTTTGCTGGCTGGATTTGATTTGATTTTCTATTTGTGAGATGTCAAAATACTACTGCATTTGGCCAGTGTATAGTCTTCCATGCAGTAGATGTGTTGTGTCAGGGTAGACTGTGTGAAAATGTGGTCAAGCTAAGGACAGATGCACTTTTTCTTTTGCAGTATGATTGACACTTCCCATAACTGAAAACGACAACCCAAATTGAGCTAAATCTGCATGTTTCTAATAATAAAATGGAGTCAGTAAACAAAAGCCGTATTAGAAACTATGTACCTGTTGAAGAGCTCACTTTTCATTGAGTAGCATCAGATGCCTGACTAGCTGCTTTAAATCATTTGCATATTTAAACCATTCAACTTCCCTGAACTGTTATTTTATACATTTTAGAAAATTTAATGAGGATGCTAAGTAAAGGGGGCTAATTGGAGGCCTCCAGCTGGTGCAGGAACACTGTATCTCTCTTAGTAATGCTTGAAGAATGGTGGAAGCACTCATCAGGTTTTTATGTCAGTGCCTTTTTATTAGTTCACATCTTCTACTGACAGAGCTGCCGGGTGGCTTATGGCAGTGTCCTCTTGGCTTTTCCAGCTATATTATATTTGGTTGCTCTGTATATCACATGTTGAAAGAAAACCTTCTAGTTTAAAGACCAAGCAGGTAGAGAAGGCAAGAGTGAAGGGAAGCAGAGTGCCTGGACCAAGGTAATTCTGAACAAAGGCACGTTGGAAGATTCTGCTTGAACACAGCATAGCCTTTTTACTTTTTTTTATCAACCACTCTGGTATGTTGTTTACGCTGAGAATGTTGTGAGATTCTCAGTATTTCAGAGACAAAGGAACTGAGTTTGTAGACCTTGCATGTAGTCTGTTTCATATAATTTCTATTTACAGAATCCTTAATGAGTGAGAAATAATTTCCAAATGTATCTATCATGCATTAATACTTCTGTTGCATCAAAAGAAAATATTTTTGTTGAGATTATTTCAGGGTATTGACATAAGAAAGGCTTGAAGCCAGATGACAACCATTGCCTTAAGTTTAACTCTGTTTCTTTTCAGTACAAACAAATGCACATATGCACGCACAGGCGTAACACACCCCCCGTTTTGGTAAAGATGATCTGGGGTGGGTGTTGTCCACACTATGTCAGTACATACTGACAGTACATCATTCTAAACACGACATATCACATACTGAGTGTTAATCCAAATAAAAGATGAGCTGAAAAAGGAAGAATCAATTATTTATGAAACAAAGCGATCTGAGGAAAACCTCTTGAGGACAGCATGAACATTTGAGCAGTTTCCATTTATGTAAATGCTTTAAGACAGTTTGTGAAGCTAAGTAAAATCAATCTATGCTGTGGATAGGGAGGAGTATGTTGCTGTTTGTGAACCAGTGTCCTGTTTTTAAGGCAAACTCAAAAAATATTTCCTCTTTTTCTTATAGCCTTCTTTTATCTTAATCCCAGACTTGATTAAAGTTAGGTCTTTAACACAGACAGCACACTTGGACTGAAAAGTCAGTGGTGTGTGTGTACAAGTACTCTGATATTGAGAGATGGCTTTTTCTGTACTTGCATGTGGTTCTCGTGCCAGCCTGAGCTCCATGCAGAGAGCCTGTTTTGCCTTGGCAGGTTGGCCCACAGACTGAGAGAAGTACTTGCTGATTCCAGTGTGATGTCTGCTGTGGTCTGGAGCAGGCTCACTCTCTCTTTGTCCATACTCTGTTCAGAAGGAAACTGTTGGCCCCTTTATCTGGTATATTGAAGGTGCAATTTTTTTTCTCTTGATTTTTTTTTTCTTCAGAGAAATGGTGTAACTCTCTCCATTGAACTACTTGTCCACCTAGTATTTTAGAAAGCTTTTCAATTCACATCGCCCTGTCTAAATCAGAACAGACTAACATGCGGTGCATGGAGTTCTTTTAGCTAAGGTAATGCTGCTCAGAACATGGATTCTTAATGCTGTCAAGGAGCACCCAGATGGTATGCAATGAAATCAAGGGTTTTTTAGTGATAACATTAATCTAGATGGTTGCCAGTGGCTGAGACTGCCATGTTGGTCTGGTGTGGTTTGTGGTGGTAGTTTTCTTTGCGTTTTTTTTTTTTTGTTTGTTTGTTTGGTTTGGTTTTTTAGATGCTCAGCTAGGGATTCTGCCAGGGTGGCTCATGAATGCTTAATACGATGCTTCTTGTTGAAGCTGGAGTCGAGACACCAGTTTGGCTTGTTGGCTGGTTACAGCTGTCAGAGTGAAACCTTCCTGTGGTTAACTACAGTGACCAATTACCTAATGGTGCTAGAGTAGGTGCCTAAATTGAGAGAATCCTTTGTGAGGCAAGTTGGGATATTTAACTTGGGAGTTTCTTTATTGGGTTGTCTAAGCAGGCATTTTTCTCCTAAGGCACACACCTTAAAATTCAGTTATGTCGTTGGTCTGCTCTGACTGAGAAAAATCAAATACCATGGTTCTTAAAAACAATGCTTCTAGCCAAAGGTAGTTCTGGGTCTACATGGGCTCTGACTTTATAGTGAAACCTGGGAGGCAAACAGATGAAAAATACTTTGGGCTAGCATATATATTCACAAAGGACAGACTGTGAAAACTGAAACTTGTTCCTTGAATATGAGATGAAAACTAATTTTTTTTTTTTCTCTAAGCCCAATTAAAACAATGGGACTTGGTGTGTTACTCTGGCATCCAGCGCTGGAAGGAGTACATTCGTTGTTAAAATCCCAGACTAGAGATGTTACTAGATTTGCTGTTATGTGTTTTGTCATTTACTCAATTAGTTCTCTCAGTAGAAGAAATTATTTGTCTGCAAATCTCCTATTGTGCATTTTTCTGTTTAAGTAACGGAAAGATTATTGGCTTCCTCCCCACCCCCACACCCCCCATTTGTTTCACTATCTGAGATTAGAATACTCAGTTTTATCTTCAGGAGAGCAGCATTCTCTGTTATCTTTCATTTTCAATCCTTTTTGCATGTAAACATCCATGTATGTAACTGTATCCTTTCTCATGTAATCTCAGCCTTTGCAAAAGCTAAAGAGCAGATTTCTGTCTTTATTGTTATACTTTATCTTGTCTATGTCTCTGCTGCTCATCCATCATCCCAGGAAGAGCTAGGTGTAATAAAATTCATTTCTGAGCACTCGTTAACATGGGAAATAATAAACAATTTTTGCCCCTTTTTTTAGTCAAAGCTGGGAATGGCAGTGGCTGAAGGTCCTGGCACACATACGGTGGCTGCAGATAAATGTCTAAGTGTTTATACATATAGCAAATGTTTTTGGTGTCTGAAATCAGGGATGTGAAATTGCTCCACCCTACCTAATGGTATGGTATTTCCCTCAAGGTACTTGTATCTCAGTGGGGGACTGTTACTTTAGTTTTGCAGCAACAGTCAATGGCCAAAGTACGGGAAGAACTGTATGTAAAACCAGACATCACCAACACATTCAGCATAGGACTTGAAATGACATTGATAAGACAGACTATTCTGTCTCACAATTTTGATTGATTCTTTTTATAATGTAAAAAAATTTAAGAAGGCTCTAGTGAAGTTTATATCAAAAGATTATTTCTGAGACCCTGGATAAACACTGTTAGAATCTATATTTCACCTTTCAAGTGTTTAACAAAGGATTATGGGATTGTCCTATAACCATGAGCTAAAGTATGGGAATTTACGTTTTCCTTTTTGCAGGATAGTTCCTCTTAAAATTATACTCTGAACAATGGCTTATTTTCTTGTGCCAATACCCGATTCCACATACTGTGGCTTGGCAGCAGTCAGGTCTCAGATTTCAACCACATGTATTTAAAAAAATCAAAAGATCCTTATTTGGCGCTCCGCTCACATGTCTTAAAAAGCTGTGTTTGTGTGTCAGATTTAAAAATAATTGAAACCAGGGGTGCAAAACCTGAACTTTTCTTCCAGGATGTTTTGACTTCAATTGATTCCAGAAGCATTGAAGGGAAGAGAATGGAAACCGTGTGCAGCATGTGGCATTGACAATGAGCATAAAAACTTAACTTCACAGAGCACACATACATGATACTACAGTGGCCCTTCTAAAATTATGCATATTTGTATTTCATTTTTTATTTAAAATATATACACACAAGTGCATGGCAAAGTACTATGCAAATTTCATTTGATAAATAGAAGGATTACTTTGCCTATGAAAGTGTTGTGGATTTTTGTTGACGGAAAATTGGTTGCTGTATTTGTATGTGAAATAATTTAAGACTGGAAGTGTAGTTTATGTGGAACTAAAACTGCTGAGGGAATTAGAATGCTGTCACAAATTAGGTCAGAATGACAGAGGTTAATATCCTTATTTTTAAAAAATGTCTCTTTGGATCTTTATGATTTTTTTTTTTTGCTATTAAAGTATTACTGTTTGTGCCAGAAGTCACAATATACAAGAGGATATCTCTCTATTACTTACACTCTGTTTTAGAAATATTTGAGGGGAAAAAAAATAATGGTACGGACTCAGTAGCTGGTCTCCAGTAACCCAATATGCAGAAACTTGTCCTTTTTCCCAAGGAATTTTTCATTTCATCCACAAAAAATTATGTGAAAAGTTGAGTCTTGATCTTCTGGAAGTAAAACATCCACCAATGGGAATCACTTAAAACACACGTGTATGTGGAGAAAACTCCAGCTTGACTCTGTTCATTATTTATAGGTGAGTCAAGATGTCTACTAAGAGAAGGTTATCCCAGAAATTATCCAGCAAAGCACAAATTCATAGCCTACTACCAATTATCCTATAGGATAATATCATGACAAATACAAATTAAACCCAACACTTTTCTTCCCATCTTTTCATAACAAAAAAAATATTGTGTGGCTGATGATGACTCTTACAAACCTTACTGCACCCTCAATATCTGGTACTTCCGAAGGGCAGAGGGTGTAAAGAGCAGCAAAGGGTTCTGAATTAAAGAGAAGAATTAAAGGGCTGGGTCAGATGTCCTATGTGACAAACAGGTAATGTTGTCATGTCCACACCACAAAACAAATGTAAAATATCATAGAGGATTTTGGAAGAGGTAAAGATGCAACACAGTCATCCACTACAACTTTGGTCACACACATTTAAAAACAAAACAAAACCCAACAAAAAACCCAAACCAACATGCCAAAAACACAACCAAAGATGGAAAATATCCAGCAAATTCCTACACACCCACTTATTCATCTTATGTAGCAGAAGCAAAAAAAAAAAAAAAAAACACCTCAAAAACCCCAAACTATTTACCAGATGGCACATTGAGGTTTGAACTTAAGCCAGCCTTGGGCCTTCCATGAATTCTTTTCAGTGTTCTTTTATGTTTGCTAAGGGTTCCACTTGCACAGAAAACTAATGTGAAGTATTATAATTCCAATCACTCATCATTAGAAAGAAATCTCAATGGACAAGTAAAAGGAAAACAAATAGATTGTAGTATGAAGTCAGTTCTGTTTATCAGCATTTTTTTTTTTTTTTCTATCTTGGAGCTCTTTTGACAATCTAATGTGTAGGTATACATATAGGCATAAATAAAGTCTGTTGCTATGAACAGTGGTGAATATTTTGTCAAATAATGATAGATCCTTTCATAAGAATTTTAATACAGTTTCAGTTTACATTGGGGCCAAAGAGGGCTGTTATTTAAAACAAATTTGAATGCATTCAAATAAGTTGAATTAATCTTTTCCTCATCTTTATATCCTTATGATTTGCAATGTGTTCTTTGTTGTATTACTTTGGTGGATATCCTTCAGTGAACATCTTACTTCACAGAGAAATAACAGTTAGAAGATTATGGCCTTTGTTACACCTTGGTTTAATAGCTCAGCAAAAATCCATCTTCTATTCCAGACAGAGAAACAAATCTTTCTCCTTTATCCTCTCCCCTACCCCCCGCACCCTAAAAAATGTGCATAGATATTATTAAAACTGAACAAAAAAACAAAGTCACATTTCAAGCTTGCCTGGCCTGAGGGTGTACCACTTGATATTCTTGATAAACATCTGATAATTTTTGCTGTTCCTGATGCCATGCAAAAGACAGGGTGATTCAATGTATCAATGAAATATATTTTATTTACAAATCAATAACTCTCCTGTATATATCTCTTATTGAAATATTTTCTCTATTATTGGTTGATGCTATTTTTGCTTATATTTTGATGCAGAGCTGAAATGAACAGAGTGGAATATGGATCCAACTTCTAGGGGAAGCGTGAATTTCAATTTCTTTTGTCAGTGATATTTAGCTAGAAGTAGTGATACTGTCCTGACATATATTAAGAACAGCTAGATAAGGATTTAAATGAGAGAAAAAAGCAAAGGGAATTGTGTCCTTTACCCTGTAATCTTGTTTTTACAGATATGTATTTTCTTAGGCCTACAGCTAATTTTTATGGTTTTTTTAATGAAAGTAAGCAGAAATATGAGAAGTGAAAAAAATAGTGCGGTTATTACTGTCCAGGTTGAGTTAGTGAGCAGATCTACAAGCTTCCCAGAGGAAGTCCAGTCCAACAAGCACATGATGTGTAGCCCTGATGTTATCAGTACAAAGCATTACTAAGTGATCTTGGTCCTGAGGCAGAATTTGTTACTTTTATCAGGAACAGAATGCAGATCGTGTGTATTTCCTGCTGCTATATAGTAGGCTTTCTACCATTTATTTTGGTGGGATGGCATTCAAGTTACAGCTCACTGAACTGTGAAAATTAGCTATTGTGCTGTGAACTAAATTATATGATTTATTAGTCAGTATTAATGCTGTTGTTTCTGAAGTAAACTTTGATTAATAATTATTCTTTGTGAAATTATCACCCCACATGGGCTGTTGGTGGTGCATGTCAAACTGTATAGACAGGCAAAGCCAGTTACTGTATGTCAGTAGCTCTGCACAGAAGTGCTTAAATATGCTGTTACTCTTGGTTCTCTGTGTATTTCTCACATGTTGTTTTCTCCTGTGTGCCATTATCAGCAGTAGCATCTTAGGCAAAATGAAGACCTTGATTTTAAGCTTGCTACAGTACATATTGTAGATACTAAGTGACCTGATGCACCGTTGAAGTTTGCTGCGCTTTGAGCTGGGAGTTGGACTAAGATGACCTTCGTTGGCCTCTTCCACCTTTAGTTACTTGGGTTTGATGAATGGGCCTGCTGGTTAGATTGTGTGTAACTAGGTTCAGTCTCCTAGTTCAAGGAGAAGTAAAGTTAGTGCTGAATAGAATTTGATTCAGTTATTTCTTCCAGACATCATGTAAAGACAGCAGTCACAGTGAGCCTATGAGAGCATGGTATTTACAGACTCAGCCTAGACAGAGATTGGAGTTGAAGCAGAAATAAAAATTATATCTTCTAAAGGAAGATGGAATGTTTCCCTTTTGGGTTTATAGAACTTTCAATTTGGAAAGAAAAAAAATCAGAGTAACATTTTTAAAGTAATATTATCTTTAGTGTTACTACAGATGTCAGAAGTTTTCAGTGCTATATTTTGTATGGATATACAAATCAAAAAATTACTGTTAGGTAGCACTCAGCATGTCTGTATACACAAACATACGTGCAAACCTGTGAATGCACATGCATTTAATGTAGAACAAACTGTAAAAATTAATTAGATGGTGACAGACTTCATTGTTTTTGGGTTTACCTTAGTGTTTGTGAGTTCAATCCAAATGACACAACCTTCTGAGTTGAGAAGCATGTAGGAGACCAATAATTGTGTGAATCCATGTAGACACAAATGCATTACAATAGCCACAGCGTGCCTGAAACAAGTGAGATTAAAACTCTGAAAATGTTCTACAACTAAAATTTTTTTTTTTTTTGGTATTGACCCAGGGACTAGTAAAATCATTAAGTAGTTCAGCCAAAGCCTTGAGTGTATTTCTATGTCTTTTGGTTATCTGATAGGAATGCCCTAAAATATTTTTTGTGGTTGAGGAGTCGTCTGTGTGGAGCTCTCCAAGGTCCTCTGGATCAGACAAGTTCTTTGACCTGTCTCTGGGGCCTCAGTAAAACACAGAAAACAAAACAGGGCCTCCCTTTCCCCACCACTCCCTGCCTGCCCACCCCCAAAAAAACCCCAAACAAAAAAAACCTGCAACCCCCCCTCCCCCAAAAAAACCAAAACCCCCAAAAAACCCAAACCTATCCAACAAAAAAAAAACCCCAAGAACGCCTGAATGAATCCACCCCAAACCTATCCAACAAAAAAAACACCCCAAGAACGCCTGAATGAATCCAGTGTTATATGGTGTATCGATGTTTCACTCCAAATAGGAATTTGGAAGCTATTGTATGTTAATTTCAGCGTCTCACACTAGGAAAGAATTTTCTACTAAAGAAAGCAATTGGATGATATTATTTCATTGTCTCTTGTAGCATGTAGTGGAGTCTAGTCATAGTAGAATGAGCGAAATCTGGTGAAAATGGATTCTGGAACTATAAACAGATTCTACATGTAGTACGTGACTTACTGCTCTATGTAAGATGTCTGTGCTTGTTCCTGTCTTTGCTCGAGAAGAATATTAACTATGTGAGAACAAATCCTAACCAGTAATGAACCTCTAAGGCCAGTTAAAGTCAATTGTAGCCTGACAACAAGTACAGGCTTTAAGTCCCCTTTGTCCCCATCTGGCCAATTTTAGGGACAGCTTTATGAATCTTATTTTGAGTCCAGCTGTAGTGTAAATATGTATGAGTGAGCTAGCCAAGAACTTCTTAATGTAACTACTTTCTTCTGACACTCATCTTCTGAACTTCTTTTGACTCCCTGCTACTGCCACAAGTCTCTATCCTATTAATACGCAATTCCACTTTCTAATTTGTCAAATTACTATGCCAGCAGTGAAAAGGAACCCACAAAGATTGTGTATGGTGAAAATTATTTATTGCTATCAGTTGAAAATTAGCCCACCCACAGATATGTAGAGGATGATAAAAATTAATTCTTCACCCATTGTTGTGAAGTCTGGCAGCAGTAAACAGGGAGCTGTCAAAAATAATTGG
Source organism: Eurypyga helias (assembly GCF_000690775.1). Classification (NCBI taxonomy): domain Eukaryota; kingdom Metazoa; phylum Chordata; class Aves; order Eurypygiformes; family Eurypygidae; genus Eurypyga; species Eurypyga helias. The sequence goes on from NW_010256111.1 coordinate 16,230, forward strand.
AAAAACAATCTCATGAAAGGCACTATAGTGTGTTCCCCACCCTCCTTGGTAAATTCTGTAGAGTTTACTAACTGCCTCTTGATGTTCCCATTTCAGTGACCTCTTTGCAATTGGCTATGGATTTGTGCATAGAATTCTGTGACAATACTAGCTCAGTGCATTTTTATGCTACCTTTACTTTGCAGCACCCAGTTTCCTCAGCTGCAGAAACAAAACTGTGGAGCTGTTTAGTGAGCCAGATAAAAGAAGCATTCTTGTGTAAAAATACTCCTGCAATTAGTTTTTTTTTTTTTTCTTTTACTTCGATACAGTTCTAGCAATCTCACTAACATTTGTTCAATGACAGCTATATATAGGGGCAAAAAATCGTAGTGAGCAAGAGGAGAGAAGAAGATTTTGTTGAAAGAAAGAGCTGGGGTGTATGGTTGGGCTGGGAATATTTGTATGTGGTAACAATCTTACCTGAAGATACAGCTGTGCTCTGGGGACAATTAGTTATTGCATTGGACGCAGCAGTGCAGAATTACTCTAGCAGAATGCTTGAGGCTTTTATCAGGTGACTGCCTACTGCTTTGGTTTGTCTTATTTGCCTTCTTTAAATACAAAACAGCCAAGTTCTTAAAGTCACTTTAGGCAGAGAACGTTGTTAAACTCTGTGCTGGATTCAGCCAGAAATTATTTTAATTATTTATAATTAGTAGTATTTGTATATATTAACTTAGATTTAATTAGTAAATAGTTCTTATTTCAATTTTATGAGCTTCTTTATTTCTTTTTCCTCTGATTCTCCCCCTTCACTGGAGGAGGGGAGGGGGATTTGTGACAGTTGCTTAGTGGTATTTTGCTAGCCAGAGTTAAACCACGACATCAGTCCAGCAATTTTTCATGGCTATCTGCATTATAATGACCTCTAATCATAGTATCATTCATGTTGGAGAAGATCTGTAAGATTGTCAAGTCTAACTGTTAACCTGACACTGCCAAGTCTACCATGAAATCATGTTCCTTAGCACTGCATCTACATGTCTCTTAAATACCTCCACGGACAGTTACTCAACCACCTCCCTGGGCAGCCTGTTCCCATACCTGACAAACAACCCTTTTGGTGAAGAATTTTTTGTAATATCCAGTCTAAAACTCCCATGGTGCCACTTGAGGCTATTTTCTCTTGTCCTATCACTTGTCACTTGGGAGAAGAGACTAGCACCCACCTTGTCACAACTTCCTTTCAGGTAGTTGTAGGGAGCAATAGGTCTCCCCTAAGCCTTCTCTTCTCCAGGCTACATGACTCTAGTTCCCTCAGTTGTTCCTCACAGGACTTGTGCTCTAGGCCCTTCCCCATCCCTGTAGCCCTTTTCCGGACACACTCCAGCACCTCAGTGTCTTTCTTGCAGTGAGGGGCCCAAAACTGAACATAGGATTTGAGGTGCGGCCTCACCAGTGCCCAGTGCAGGGGGACAGTTGCTTCCCTAGTCCTGCTGGCCACAGTGTACCTGATGTAGGCTGGGATACCATTGGCTTTCTTGGCCACCTGAGCACACTGCAGGCTCTTATTCAGCTGGCTGTTGACCAACACCCACAGGTCCTTTCCATAGGGCAACTTTCCACTAGCTTTGACCACTAGTGCCCAAGCCTGTAGCATTGCATGGGGTTGGTGTGGCGTGGGTGCAGGGCCTGGCACTTGGCTTCGTTGAAGATCATAACAGTGGCCTTGGCAAAAACTGACTTTCTCTCTTCCCCATGGTCTGGATTTCATCTTCCTGCTTTTAGCATATGGGTGGTGCACTTCTGCAATAGGCTGTTGCTTCATCTTGCTCTTCAGAAGTGTCTTTCATCTGAAGGTATTCCCCTGCCTCTGAGGGAGCTCCAGCCTGCCACAGGTGATCTTTTCCCCTGATGTTTAGCATGTGGAACAAATAATGCCCAATAATATGCAAACAGATTGGATGCACCCTTTTTCACAGTGTCATAGGAGCCTCATCAGTAAGCACACATGTGAATGGTGACACTTACTGTAGGTTATTGGTCTAGGCTTTGGTGAGATGTGGTGGGTAGCTGTGAGATCTCCCTGAAGAAACTCTCACTACAACAGAGAAATGTGCTATGGTTTGTGCCCAAACCACCTACTTATGTGTGCAGTGGAAAGTCTTATGTAATATGTTCCTCTTCCACACTTTACTCTTCTTTTTCCTGTTTGGCACCATTTCTGCCTGAGGGCGGTCTGTCTTTTATTACTGAATACAATGCAAAAATACAAGGATGACAATTCCAGATCATCCTTTTGTGGCCACTGTTTTGTATGTGAAACCCGGTCAGTTTAATCCCGCTGAAGGAAACTCAGCAATATGACCCTAACACAGAAAAGCTTCAGCTCATGAGGTTGTTCTGTTTGTTATAAAGCAAAACATGTATGAATACTTTAGACTTGCAAATGTTTGAGCACATTTTACCAAAGAAACTCTATGAAGCTGTAGTCTTTCTTTTGTTACAACTTATGAAAAAAAGAAAAGTAACTGCTGAAAACAATATGAAAGGAAATGGAAGGATCAAAAAAAGCTATGTTTAGTAGTGCAGTGGTTTTCAGGGCGACGTGAACTAGTTCTCAGAGGATCAGTTGCACGTACATCAACACAGAACTCTGCTCAAATTAAATAATGTCACTGAAAAACTTTGTGTGCTGAAATTTGTCAGTTTTTTCTAAGGGAACTATATGGCTTCATGTCTGCTTTAGTTCAGCAGCTTATTTATTCCTAGATGAAAGTATCTGATTGTGGTTCTGCAGTTGTGATTTGAGTAACAACATGAGCATAATGATGATTTATTTCATAATATACAAAACAAATTTTAATGTGTGACTTTAAAATTATTTGGACTTCTTAATTCACTGTTTTTAACTATATTGAGCCAATTAGATTGTAAGAATGAACTTTCTTTTCTTTTTGTGAAATCGCTGCCAAAAATACTATTTAACTAATATCACTTATGTATTGTCTTTAAGTATATGATTTTGATATGTCTTAGAGCAGTCAAATAGGGAACAGTTTTTCTTCACATATTACAGTGCTTATGAAAGTGACAACTTTAGCATATTGTAGATTATGAGTTGTAATTTATAATGTATTACTATATACATTATAAAATGGATTTGTAATGAGCAGAAGCAATATTACAATTTAATTCCCACTTCATTAGGCTGTTTCCTCTACCTCTGCCTCTATTTGAAAGATAGTCTCAAATATAAGGTAAGAAAAAGCTGTCAGCTGTGTCCACTGAAGTATTAGTTAAGGAGCATACCTGCCTACTGGGAATTAGACTAATTTTATCCAGATATCTGAATGGCTGTTAGACTTGTTCTTTACTAGCATGGTACATGTACTGAGCATTTTACAGACTGTGTAAAAGAAAAGGCCCAGTCCTTAGAAGCAAGAGATCTTATTTCAGACAGGAGCCAACGAATGAGAGTAAAAGAGTATGTGCATATGTGTGGGGAGCAGGAAAGAACAGGGAAAGGAAAGGTCAGGGTTACAATAATAATGACATTCAGGTTAATTTAGGTGTAGGTCTTGATCTTATTAGTGCTTTATTTAAATGTAACACCACCTTATTTTTTTCCTGTCCAGCCTCTCCTTTACCCCAGTGACTTGTGTGATAAATGTAAAGCAAGTGAAGAGGAGATTTGATTAGTGAGGATTAGTATTTGTGAAGCTTGTGGAAGAAACGGCTTCTTTTGTCAGTTTGAAATTTGAGATAGAGCAGGGAGGGAAGGCAGGACTGTGAGGAGACTGTGGAATATATTGCATTTATTGGCGGAGAGGAGGAGTGAGTCCAAGGGGCATTTAAAGCCAAGACAATAGGCAATGGTGATACAGTGCATGCAGGACAAAATTTTACCTGTGAGCAGTAATATATATGTTGGATGTTTAATTTTTTTTTTTGGATACAAAATTTAAAAAAGCTGAAGAGGTCTAGTTTTCAGAATGGTCTAAGGTCTAGTCCCTTTGAAACATCTCTTCACTCCATTTATAATGCATGAGGTTGAACACTGGAAAAAGTGAGGAAACTGAACCCGTTAGTTATATTACAGTAATTGAGGCTCGCTTGTTCATAAAAAGCCTGGGAAGAAGGCATAAATAAGGAGGCTGGAGGAACACTTGAATGAGAGCTCAGCCAAGCTGTGCTGTAGGAGTAACACCCTCTTCCTTATGATCGATGAATGTTGCATGTATGTAATTTAAGGTCGGTTGGAACTTCCTTTTGTAATAAACTGGTTTCAGATTTAAATTTTGCCAGCTTATAGTAGCTCCCTCTAGTGTCACACATTCTTCATGTAGAACATTGAAGGGCTTTTCTCTGTCTTTGGATGTGTGTTGGTGGGTGGTTTTTTGTTGGTTGTTTTTTGGTGTTTTTTTTTTTTTTTTTTTAGGATGTGGGGAGGAAAATAAATAAAAGAAAAAAGAAAAAAGTGAGAATAGTGTTTAAAAAAACACCACTACCCACCACTCCAAACTCAGCAGGTAGTGGCTTGTTGGTCTTGCCAGAAAATGAGATACTTTTTAGTTGGCTTCTGAGATGAATGAAACTTCTGTTGCTCCATTTGAAATATGTGAAGTAGGCACATCATTATTTTAGAGGCTGTAATACCTTTACATTTCATCTTACCCACTTGGTGCACGAAGCATAAATCTTTAAGTTCTGCAAATGTGCTCAGTTCCCCCCTGCCGTCAATATAAGGGAAACAGCCTCTTGTATAAAGGTATTGAACCGAGTGTCTTAATGCATTTTGCAAAATCTTCCTCTCTGGTTGAATTAGAAATGGCTGCCACAGATAGCTATTTTATCCTTATTCTTCTTTTTCTTTTAAAATCCCTTCTCCATTGACAATATTCTGGTTTTGTGACACTCAGAGAAGGTTACCCCCAGCTTTCAGACATTAGTAATTATTTTCCTCAAAGCAGCAGCAACACAGCACTACTTTATTGAGTCTCAAGAATAAAATTCTGACACATGTGAAGCAAAAGAGTGCTTAGCTGAATTCGTAAAATGGTTAAACCATAATTGAAATTGGTTTGGATCCAGTGATTGCCTGGAGCCTCCAGCCAGTCTACGGGTGATAGGGTTACTCTATTTGATTTTAAAGTGTTAGCTCAGTTTCCAAATGTACTGTGGGGATAGTCTGTGCTTGTTGAATATGCTGCTAAGCAAATTTATGCTTTATTTTTATTCCTTGTAGTTCACATGCTTTATTTATTTTACACTATTCAGGTCTTGCTCTAAGTATAATTTTAGCAGTTTCCTTGTGGGGTTTTCCATCTCCCTTATTACCATGGTGATTCTATTTCTATTGTATTCTCCCTGTGAGATAATACGATGATATCTCCTCTGCAAAAAGAGGTGTGAAGATTCTAGTGCCCAAACTGGCTGATGTTGGGTGCCTCATTAGTTGCCCGTAGTCTGATTTCTCACAGAACTTGATGTTTTACAGCACTTCCTTTATTTGTTCAAAGCACAGCTCCTTTTAATACTTGTTGCAGTTATTAACACAGTGCTCCAGCGAATCAGACCTCTCAATGTGAACACTTCAAAAACAAGAGAAATCTAATAACTGGCTACCTGGGAAAAGCTTGTTTTAAATGGTAGCCCAACATGACATACCATTTTTGTTCAGTATAGTTCAAAAAATTCTGATTTTTTTTTTCTCTTTTTCTATTTTTTTTTCTGCATTTCAAGTGTCATGTAACAGCAATTACTTTTGATCTCTTATGTCATGAGTGAACCATACAGGAGGGATGAACCATACAGGAGGCATTAAAGACTTTATATCTATATATTTCAGCCTTCCAATCATTTCTGTCCTAAAGCTCTTTTGTAGAAACTTCTTGAGAAGTGTCTATATGGTACATTAAGTCTGTTGTTTCATTTTGCAAATTTGACTCTGAGCTGTCCTTACCCCTCAAATTTTAAGACATATTAAACTATGTATCTTTGGTGTTTCTATCTGATTTATATTTGCAATTGCAGTTCTAAGGGCTTGAAAACTGTTTGCACTTACAAGGCATGTTGCATGACATACAATATTAATATGTGTATATGCAGGCTGTTTAAATTAAATCATGATAGTTTTTCATACCTCTAGGCAGGGCACAATATAAACAATTTAAAATTATATGGGATGATCAGCTCCATTTGGTTCTGGCCAAAAAGAGAGCATCTTGGGGATGGACTGTCATATTGCTGATTAGTAGCTGGCCATGTGTCGGCTTCGTCAACACGTTACAGAGAATGGGTGGTTTAATGAAGGACTGAATTGGGGAATAATTCATTCCGTGCCATGAGGTTAACCACAAGCCTCTCAGAAATCACAGCGCTCGCTGCTCCAGCAGATGTGCTGGAACTCTACTCTGGGACTGGAGGTTTTTCATCACTCTGTTCCCCCCACCCTTCTCTTATTTTAAATCACGCACCCATCTGCTGCCAAAACTATTAATAAAAAGTAGATTTGCATTTGCAGTTTCCAGAATCTTTATCAGCCTTCCAGCCAAAGTCAGAGTAATAAACCCAGAGAACATCTAAGCGTGTGCTTTGCAGATGATTGATTTTTGCACTCGGGATGTCTTACAGGCAGTGTCTCACACCATTATTCTTACATGGTATGCTGCAGCGGACTCCTGAAAGTCCTTTGCCTCCTAGTTGCAAAAAATAATTGATTTTTTTTTTTTAAACTTTGAAGTAATTTCTCTGTAGAAAATTAGTTCTCTCTTATGGAGAAGGTACCTTTCATTAAGTTTTGGATCAATACTATCTACTTATGGATTTCAAAATTTATGTTAGATATCAGAAAGTCCCTAAAAAAAAAAAAAATCCATAAAGAAAAGCCTTTCAGGAGACTTTTCTTATGAAAAATTTGTTCAAATATTCAAGAAAAAGCTATTTTTATTTCCCTTGTCTCCACATAAGACAAGGTGGATATCACATTCAGACATTAAGCATATTGCACTTAATATAGGTTATGTAAGGGAAAGAAAACCACTACAAAACCTAAACCTATTGAGTTAACATAAATTGAAATTCAATGTGATTTAATTTATCAAATGTAAACTTTTCTGTGAATACTGTAATGGTGGGGAATGAGGACAATCTAACTTTAAAATGCTATCCAGCTGTTTATTATTGCGTCTCATCTGGGACTTACAATCTTCTCACTTGAGATTTTGGAATTGTGTGTGTAAACATTCCTCATTTTCTTCAGTGCAGAGTAAAATGGGTTAATTTATCAGCTTGATCACCTGTCAGTTTAAACTAGTCTGCTTCACTTTTCACTGAAACTCAGAGGGTCCATTACCATCCCAGGGAGGAGGCTGATAACATGCAGCTGAGGGTGGTAATGAGGAGCTGGAAGTAATGAAACTATAAAGCTAGGGCCTCAAGTATACATTTGTCCATGTCCTTGATCTGATTGAGCTAAAAGCTGTTCCCAGTTGAAGCAAACCTGATGTTAAACCAAACAAAGTATGTGTCTTCTTAAACCTCTAGTTTAAAGCAAAGCATTTCCTTTGTGTGGGTAAAGCACATGGAATCTCCAGGAGCCTTATTTTCAAGTTATATTTCACATATATTTGTGGTTGTCCCTTATAAGAAAATATTTTCAAGTGCAAAAGACATGAACGTGTTGTTTAGTTTTTCTGCAGGACCCATATGTACCATGGGCTGCTGACATGCAGGGACCGTTTTTGTGAGAATCTGTATGAATAACTTGGCAGAATGTCATTGACATGTAGCACAGATCTGGGAGAAAAATCTTGACCTCAGGAGGTGCTGAGCTTCTCCAGAACTCCCTTTAATCATTGGGTGTTGAGAATGAGAGATAGGTTTTGGGATAATACCTTAGGATGTCATCTATATGAAACTGCCTGCTGCCACTTTCAGCTGTGACAGTTCCAGTTAACTTGCTTGAGGGCCTCCTCTAACCCTAACCAAACAATTGTATTTATGCATAGTGACATTAGGTTATGTAATATATATAGGTCACCATATGTTTGTATAGATAATGGAGTGGAACATTTCGGCGAATGGAGAGGGACACTGCTTCCGTAAAAGGTGGTGCGAAATGTTTGTGGAAATTGAGACTCATAAAATCTTGAAGTATCAGTATGTTTGCTAGTCGTTCAGGGAAAATGTGCTATGGCTAATCAAAACCTTAAGATGATAATTTGCTGTTGCAGCACTGGAGAAATGTGCCATTTGAGGCTGAGAAAGCTGCATTTTCTCCTTGATATCTTGGAGGTGCTCTAGCTCACGTGTGTTTCTGAAATCCTTTTATATTCATATGCCAGTGATGTCAGTTATGTACAAAAATTTCAGTCTCTTAGTGGGCAAAATTAGGACCCAAATTCTTAAGTTTACGTAACCTGGAGAGATACTAACACCTCTAACTATTGGGTATCTTATTATATATCTTCCCTCAAGCATTCAATTTTGAAAGTGCTGTGCTAAGTTTTCATTTATATACTTGATTTTTTTTTTTTTAACTTGACAACAGAGATGGCATAGTTTTAAAGCTTTTACCAAAAATGTTTACTCTTAAATTGAGATTATCTTGATTTCTCTGCAAGGAAGAGCATGGGTAAAGCAGATACACTGGTGAACAGTATTACAGTAGGATAGTATTTGAAAGCATTTTGGGATTACTCTAGATATAGTAAAGGTGGATGCTTCTCTCACTTCTCTAAAAGTGTTTATGTCTGTGAGGAACAGTTTTACCTTGATTCTAGGTGAGGCAACTTTTAAATCTGATGCTTTATTTAACTTCTGAAATTTTTGTTTAATATAAGAATTTACTGTTACCTTTGACCTGATCTTATTTTCACTTTTATTTATGTAAACTGTGAATAATGTGATAAATTATTTCACCAGCCTTGATGGTGTGCAGTTGTGTAACATGGTATTAGGTCAGATTGGGACTCCTGATTCCACCATGAGTAAATGGTTCAATATGGATAAAGTGGGCACAGATTAGGATTGAGAAACATGTAAACTGAAGTTTGGAGACACAGAAAAACAATACAATATAGTTGTATGGTAAAGTGGGAGGAATTCCTAAACCTATTTCATTGACTAACGTAACATAAAATAATTGTCATGCAACTATGGTTAATAGAGTTGTGCTAAGAGACAGAAGCTTTTTGAGTGATGTAATAAGCACTCAAGAATGTCAGTGAAACACCCTTAGGTCTGCCTGCTCAAGCAGGCCACAAAACATACATCCAAATCAGCTTCTCCTGTACTTCTGGTTATTTAAGATTCCCATTCTTTTATTACAGTGTGAAGTCCTTCCTCTTCCAGACATAACACCAAAAGCAGTGCACCCCATCAACATTACTGTCAGCTATATTCACTGATCTGTTACCATCTAAACCATTCCAAAATTCTCAGACTGGTACATGCTGAGGTTCTGCTACTGCATCATCTGGAAAAAATAAAATAAATGAAATATACTTTCATATCACTCCTATGTCTTCCCCAGCTGTTTTCCGGAGTGCTCCTTCTGAAAAAGATCCATGTAGAGGAACTTTCTATGCACTGGTTCTGCTGTCACTGACAGATGTGTGCAATACACTTTCAAAAATATCTTTTTAAAAATAATGCTTTATTTCTTCCATCAGTAGATTACTGTTACTTCTTGAAAATGGTGTATGAGGCAAAGTGTTTTTGCATGTAGATGTTTATCCTGGGTTTTAAGTGTTCTACTCGTAAATTTCTTCTTCACCAATAGCAATACTTACAAACAAATTCTAATTATTTTTTTTCCTCATAGTATCCCAGAGCTGCACATTTTCAAATCTAGCTCAATTGATCCATAGGCTTCTAATATTATGGAATATTGAATATTGTCATTGAAGGAGGAAAATCCTTTCTCACTTGCCTAGTATCAATGCCAAAGGGAAAGTTCTTTTTAAAAAATATGGGTTTTGTCATTTTTGATCTTCTTGTATTAGTGAACTATGGAGGGGGTGTGTCTGTGTGGACTTTGCTCATGCAGTGAGGACTAGAGAAATCCCACCATCCCAGATCTGGAGGAAACTTTTACAGCTCAGGTATACAAGAATTGCCAAAGCCTCCCTGTTTGTGCAGGTGTAATGTGGACAGTCTCTGATCTTGAGAGGGACCCTTGACAAAACTGCAGTGTACGGGAACTAATTTTGACTACCTGCGCCATTGGTGGTATTTCCTTTTGCTCATACAGTTGGGGAAGTAGTCTTCTGATAAGATTAAAGGTAGCAGTTCCTTATTCATGTTCTGAAGCATGTGAGTAGGAGCTTCAGTTTAATGTCCCGTTACCTGAATTGCCTTTCTTCTACATTTTTTTTACGACGACGACGAAGGGTATTTCTTATGTATTATGTAGTTTCTGTATTTTAAACATCTCTAAAACCTTAGAGACTATTCTGATACCAATTGAAAAGTGATTCAGAACAACCTCCGGTTTATTTAAAGAAACCTCAGAATTTAGGCTTCCTGAGGAATTCTTCCAAAGGGATTCCAGCTTTAGAAGTGCAGGAGAGTATCAAATGTTTTAAGTGATTATTTCACTCTGCAAGAGTCCCTCTATCTCTATTACAGCACATTTAATAGTAGTTAGAATTACTGACTTTGATTTCAGTGAAGGGAAGAAAGAGTAGTAAACTCATACAGGTAGAAGTGTATTTTTTTCTTAGTAAAATACACCATTTTGTGACAAAATGTGGAGGAGCTTGTATGTCTGACACTTTTCTTTTTACTTGTCCCTGAAACAGAATGCTGTAAAAAAAGCAAGTGGAGTTGGAACTCAGAACCTGAGTTTTCTCTGACTCAGCTCAACAGGATTAATGTCATAGTCTTTTTAGGGGAAGAATAATCAATCCATTCTCCTTAAGACAATAAATTAAGAGAATAAATCAGACATTTTTATAATGTATGAGTAAATAGATTATATCCAACACTAAGTTTTCCTGTATGATTTTTAATTTCCTTTTTGATTTTCACAGGAGGTGGTATCAAGGCAGAAAAATTTAATTTATTAGTAGCAGAGAGAGTAGTATCTTGATTTTTTCTAAATACAACTCTGCCTCCTCCCCCTCCTCCCTCCCCTTTCATGATTGTGTAAATTTCTAAGGATAAGTTCATCTTAGAAACAGTTTAAGCTGTCTTCATAATTTCCGGTGTGGAATTTACGTGATTGTTTTCTTGTTAGCATGAAGTGTTCTTAACCACAGAATGAGACATACTCTAAAGCAGTTTTTTAATTTCGGATTTTGTAAGCAAAATGATCATGTGGACTGACTTCAGTTTGCTAAGTGGTATGCCCGTTTCAGAAGGTTATTGGCGGAGCGGTAAACAAATACCCAGTTTGAAAAAAAAAACAAAAACAAACCCCACTTTGTCCTTGCCTTTTATCCTCAGATGAACTGGGTTTGTTCATGCTCTGGTTGTTTTTTTTGTTTGGCCTGTTCTATTACTATTTCTTTACTCCTACTTTCGCTCTCAAATTTATTCTCTTTCCAGTGTAAGCAAGGTTACAAACATATGGGTAAGGAGCATGTAATAAAACTTGATCTGTCTTAATTTAGTACATTGTATGTGCATTCTGAACACTTTGCAACATATTTAAACTTAAGCATACTTCAGACATTTTAAAAAAGTATATTCACTTCTTTTTTCTGTTACCTTTTATGGGAGGAAGAGGATAATCTTTGGTACCTTATCCAGCATAATGCACTCTTAGAGCCATATTCTTTATTGTTAATATGGTAATAATCCTGGATCCTTGGATGGTTACTATAGTAAACTTTATAGGTAGTAGTGAAAATAGCAAAAATAGTAATGAGAATAGCTACATAAATTCTTAAGTCTGAGAATTGTAAACTTGCCAAAAACCAAAGAGGTCAATGCTTTTCTGGTTTACAGTGCCATGCAGTTGGAGTTGTAACATACTTTATGCTAGGAATATGAGCATAATTGGCTGTAGCAGCTAATCTGTTGGGCACTTATGTATTGCACAGCTCTTAGTTCCATTCCACTATGTGATTACCTTTCTGTAAAATGTCACTGGGTGGTATGATTATATGAACAGTTGAAAATCTGGGTTCAGATTTCCTTGGTTTCTTTTCTGCATTTTCTGCTTCCCTTGTATGCTTTACGCCAGCCCGTTTCACTTCCAGATGGAGAAGAACGTTACAAGATGCAACTTCTGTGTACTTATAAGGGTTTTCACCTATAATGATAAATGAAATAGGTTTTACTTT
>NW_010256111.1:28538-56004 GCF_000690775.1 Eurypyga helias
GGCATGATGCAAAAAACAAAGGGTAGTTGGTACTTTGTTAGGACTTCTTGGTGCGGTTTTTATGCTTGAGTCCTGAACCTGTGTTACAGAGGATGCTCATGTTGCCCAGACCACCTGTGTGCTCAGTATAGACAGAGGGAGGAGTCCAATACTAAAGTTAAGAGCTTATCTCTCTACGTGTTTTATTAAAATCAGCTTAGCTGGTTAGGCCCTGAAAATAGCTGAAGTTTGACTCCTTGAGTACATGTCCCTCTTCTGTGCAATGCATGAAGGCCAGGGAATTGCATTTATTACCTCTCCTACTGGCACTGCTACAGGAGGAGGAAAAAAATCCAACTAATTATCTAATGCATCCTTTTTAGACACAGAATTTGTTGAGAGCCATAAATACAGTGTATACCCTTTATTAAATAGTAAACGTAAATGTTAAACCACACTTGTAGTGGCTGTTGCTTGTATTGAAAGTGTGCACAGCCTAATATTTCTCCTCATCTCCCCCTGTTATTGAATTTAATTTCTGGCATTTTCCTCATCATTCCTATTTGAACAAAGGCACAGTTTATGCCACTTATTTGAGAACATCCTTCTCAGATATCAGGCAACTGCCACAACTCTTTCCTTATCTCAAGCTCTCCACTTAGGCAGAGTAGACGGTAACAGCCCAGTGCTTAATGTACTGACTGTGGCAGCAGACTTTGATGTTGCCCTAGAGCTGAAGTACTGCAAGGCAAGGACCTAATTTTTTAAAAGTTCTCACTAATGTACTCAAGGCCTTGAGTTTGGAGGAATGATGGAATAAACTGCAAAACTTCTGTTTCAGGCCCAGCAGCAGAGGATTTTTCTAATAAAAAAAATAGTGGTTTTGAATGTTATTGAGCTCATGTATGTTGTTTTTTGTTCTCCCTTAAAAGTTGTTGATTACTTTTTACTGTAACAGTGCAGCTTTTGGGTGGGGTGCGTGCTATTCCTTCTCCTTCTGCTTATTGTGTCAGTGTGTCTTTTACTATATATCCAAGAACAACTTTTATTTCTTTTTTAGCTTCACTTTCTAGTTTTTACAGTTAAGTGCATTTTTTTGTTGTAGGTCACCTGTCGCATTTCACCAGGGCAATATCTGTACACTGGAAGTAATTCAGCCTCTCTGTTTAATTTCATGCTAATGTCTGGAAGATGTTATCTAGCTTAGCCAGGCTGAGGAACACTGTGTCCTTACCTAATTTTCTTTAAGTTCTTGGCTTTTGGCTATCTCGCTGCCCCTTGGCGTATTATGTTGGTCTCGATTTTACAGATATTTATCTGAAGTGTGAACTGGCCAAATGAATTGTTGCCCATTGTAAATTGCTCGGTTGAAATTTATATGCTACACTGAATACCGCTTAAAACATTGAGCCATTAAAGAGGGCTCCTACTAGCTCTTGCTGCAGATATGGTAAATGGGACAATGAGAAATTCCTTCACATTGCTGTTGTAAGTCCTGGCCAATTATTTGTTGTTTCCTAAGTTACTTTTAAGCTGAGTTTTCCAGAGGAGATATGTAGTGTAATGCATTTTCTTTGCTACATTAGCTATGCCATACTTTACTGTATTTAATTGTTTATAATGTGTACGTATATACATTTTATTTAGGAGAAGGACTTTGGAAGCATGGTGTATTCATACCTATTCAATAACATATATCACATGTGAATGGAAAAAGGGAAGCATGGCAAAACGTGTATGTCATGAGTGTCTCTTGCAGATGTTGAATCTGTCCATTAAGAAGAGGTTCCTAAGGAAGTCTTATTAATGAATGTTGCATCATTGCTCTTTTATAGTTACAGCTGCTCAGGGCAAAGGAAACTCCCAAATCTTTCATATGTTGGTTGAAATATAGCATGATTTGTTGGTATATAAATTTATACAATTTATTTCTCATTTGACTTTATTTTTCTTTGTGTGATGGTTGACTGGGGTAATGTGAAACAAAAGTTAAATGCCTGTTCTTATGTAATGATCATCTAAAAAGTAAAAGGATAATAATTAAATTAGATCTCTCCCTGTTCCTTGCCAGGAATAGTTGGTTTGTGAAGCCAAAGCAGAATTTAAGTGATGAGCAATGTACTTGCTTAATGAACTTATCTCTTGAGAAGGTGGTGGTGTTACCCAGATGCATAGGATCATCATCTACTGCTTGCTAATTTCCTGCCAGAAGTTAAGTCTTAATGATGTATTATTCATCTGTTACTGAACTGATTTGGGAAATTGTTTTTTTTCTCTTACGCTGTGTTGCTTTGGGCTTGTTAAGAAAAGGAAGATTGCTTCATGCAGAGGACAAAAGGCAAATGAGGAATTTCTAGATAAAACACAGAATGAGTGGCACAGACTTTGGACCAAACTACAGCCATGATGCCATGCAGTTTGTCTCCTGTAGGCTTGAGCATGTGCTGCAGGGCCTCAGTCTTCAGGATGAAAGGGCTTTTTACAGACATATTTGTTAGTAGGTAGGCTTCCTGTGAATCCGGAGTTGTCTTTCTTCATACATGACAGTTTACACATTACGTTGTAGTTTTATTAATTTGTTACCCATTGAAGAAAGAAGAAAAAATAGGCTACAGGTCAAACTGAGATCTCTTGACTTATTGAAAAGCACCCAACTCTGTTTATGCATTTTTCAATATAAAGCCCTGTACTGTATGAATAATGTAGTCAAGTGTCTCTGAAGAGGAAATAATTTCTATTTACCTTACCCACTGAAAAATTGGCCATGTGTCTCTTCCTTTTCATAAGTGTTTCCATAGGCAAGTTCATTTTACTCATTCTGGGCACCTGTTTTAGGATGTGGTGAATCCAAAGAGTGGGAACTGGAGACTTGGTCAAAGCAAGTCCATTTTGTTGCTGTTGATCTCATTTCTATTTACATGTCTTGTTGTGATGGAGACCTGTGTGAGTGTTTCAGAGGGAACAGGATTGAGTCTTCTGTAGGAAAATGTATCTTTCTTTTAAAAAGCCTGCTACTTATTTTCTTTGAACGATTGTAAAGAGCTATTAAAATAAAGAGGTGGTGTTTTGGTGGATATTAACTTTTAACTAGCTTATAGGGTAGAGACTTTCGTAAATGGGGTTCATTAGCTCTACTTAGATAATGAAAATATGAATGTAGTGAACTTGCTATATATACCAGCAGATGATTTCCAAACACATAAAAACAATGGATTTAAAATGTATTGCCCCAAGGAATTTATTGGAACATAAAGATCTTGTATAGTAACTACATTTCATGCTAAGTAGACATCATCTGGTTATGCTGAAATCTAAAGGCTCAGTTTGGGTCTTCTTGACAGTGGTGACAGAAGCCCTGTTTGCTTTGCTAAGTGCAGACCTGGGGTAGTGGGAACTGTCCTGGAGTTGGGAGAAGATAAGTAAGCATATGCAACCAATCCATGTATGAGGACAAATATAATTCTTCCTTCCAAGTATCAGGCAGTAGCAGTACATCAGTTATTTTTAATAGGTAACAGGTAAGGGTAATTTAGGGTACTTTCTTCTTCACTGGTTTTGGGTGAGGTTTTTGCAAATGGAACAATTTGTTATGATATAAGTACACACTAAAAATTTATAAAAGAACTTCTAATTTTTGGTAAATTTGGCATCCTTTGTAGTCTTCACCTGTTCTCATCAGCACTCTCTTAGAAAACAGGATCAGATTTAAAATGATAAATGAAACAGTAAAATAGAAATTTTGATCTAAGAATTGTACCCCATGAACACTTATTATCTCTAAACAGGTATACATTGTACATCTATGTACCAGAGATACACTTAAAAAAAAAAAAAGTCCTAATTTAAAGTAATGGTAATCATAATCCTTCAGATAGAGCGGGTCAACAACTGCTTCATGCTGATAGTAAGGAAATACAAACCTATCACAAACTTCTGGTCTTCATAAGATAAAATTAGCTCAGGTTTCAGGTTTAAAAATTAAATAGATTCCAGCTAGGCCAAGGAGTTGGACCATTTCTGAGGACGTTTTTGAAATCAGGCAGTATTAGTTCTTTTTAGAATTACCCTTATATGAATCTCTAATTTTATTGGTAGTAGTAAAACTTAACCAGTTAAAATTTCAGAATAGGAAACACCCCTGGTCTCACTAACATCCTAACTGAGCTCATAAGATTTCAAGATGATTGTTCACAAACATCAATCATCATCCTTAGTGAGCCTTGCCAAGTTGAATTTGAATCATAGAATGTTCCTGAATATTGGCAGTGTTTTCTTATTTAAAGAAGAAAGGTAAAATACAGGAGAGATTAGACAAAACACAGAGCAGTTGGAGGAGAGGAAGACACTCCTTTGGCCCATCAGACCCTGTCCTATGACATGAGAGGTGCATTCCCTTTGGGAAGTCCCTGCAGATGATTTCAAAGCACTTCTGTTGTCCTGATGGCGTAGCTGCAGCGAGCAGTGCGTGCCCAATAGTCCTGCTCCTGCTGTGTGTTCTCTGTCTGTGACCTGAGGGCAGGCTGTGACAAGACCTTGCCATGGCTCTGCTCCAGTTGGATGAAAACCTCTGTATTCTGGTGTTCCTATGTAATGCTATCTCAGCCTTTTTTGGAAAAGGCCAAACTATTTTTATCCCAGCATTAAGAGTAAATTCTCTGTTCTCTTGACAGTCATGGGGCCTGCACCTTTCACACCAGATCTGACTTTCCTCAAACACAGTGGAGGTCTGCTGTGTTGCTGTTTAGCTGTGGTGTAGTTAAGAATTAGGACACTGTCAGACATATTTACTGAACGGAATGCACTATCTGATTATCCAAGAACTTGAGGTTTATGGATGGAAAAGTGAGGGTGTTTTATTCATCACTGTCTACTTGATTATGTAAACAAATTAATTTCTCTGTGAAACCACATCTTGTGTCTCAGCTCTTCTAATTAAGTATCTCAAATCACAATGGCGGATCAGGAGTTTGACCTGGAAATGAATGAAAAACTTTCTTTTTTTAAATGCCTTTCATTTTAGGAAGAATTATTGACATGTGAGTTTATTTTGGTTTTATTTCATATATTTTAACATTATATATAGTTATATGCATACATATGTATGCAGGTATATGTTTTCTTCTCTCTGATGGAGGCAGTAGTATTAGAATAAAAATATATTTTAGAGGCTAATGGGAAATTAAGAGAATGTGAGAGCAGTCAAAAGCAGGTAAGACTGTGTGACTTGATATTTGCACATTCCAGGCTCAACATGATTTAACTGGTAATGGCTTTTAGAGAACATATCTACGTTGTCATGATAATGCACTGATTTAAAAGACCATATCCTATTTTCATAGTGGGAAATATTGAAAACAAGGTCTGCACTAAGGGAGAAAAATCAGAGGTTGGTTACAGTATGTTAAGTACTAGAAAGGACTATTGTCTTGGAATAGTTTGGGAAATTCACTTACAGGGTAGAGGTGATAACATAGGTTAGCATTTAGGAAATTAAGATTAAATTAATGGTCTGTAGGGAGCTGAAGACCTTATGTCAAGGTAAAGAACAAGACTAAGGCAAAAAGGAATCCTGTGCAGGATGAGTGCTTGGAGTAGGAGTTGTATTCTGAGGGGAAGATCAGAGTGGCATTGCCTTGGTAAACAACCTAAAAAGAGGTGGGGACAGAGAAGCCTGAAAAGAGACTCGAATTTGGATAAAGGGGTAGAGAAAGAGAAGCAAACAACTACCTTTGTTGCCTGACATATGTATATATATTCATTGCTCACTCAATAGAGACTTTACACTTTTTGAGGTAAAACAATTGTTATGCTGGAATATCAATTTTCAGAAGGCAGTCTCCTGGGAGTAACACAATAATTTATACTCTTTCTAATATGCTGGGAATGAACTGTGCTGCATGATCTGAGCCCTTTCTGAAGAATGGTATTCTCAATACTTATCCCAGAGTACAGCTTGACTAGCTTTTAGTTAGATGGGGAATAGGATAAGTGATTGTTTTAGCAGAACTCAAATTTAATATCTCATAGATATACTGAACAGTTTGAAAGAACTGTCTTTCTACTTTCCATTGTTGGAAATTCTTTTTAGTAGATATTAAAAATGTACATGAATCTACTGCTTTACTCCCAGACAATTGCCTTTCTGTGTAGGCTAGCTGCTTCAGAATGAGGGGGAAAAATGGTGTTGTCTACTCACTCAAAAATGCTGAGTAGCTCAAACCAGAGAAGACGAGCAAGACAATGAAACCATATAAAGGTTCACTCTGGCTTCTCAGGGAGAGCTTGTTCTGCACCTTCAGTGCACTCAGAAATGAAAAAGATAATACTGTTCATCAGCAGACAAAAGGAAAAACCCATTTTAACAGACTGAGCTGTAAGACAGACTGGAGATGTGAAGTTCTTAATGTCTCCCTGAGGATCTTTTCTCCAGATCTGTTTTGGAGTACAGTCCCATCCCTGTGTATGCCATCAAGATAGATACTTTTGTTGAGCAACCTTTCTGCTTAGCCTGTATAGACTGGGAAGACAGCCCTAGCCTTGTCCTGTACTATAATGCAAGTACGAGGAGAAAAAGCCTTCATTTATGTCTATCTCAATCTTCACCTGACCTTTGCTTGAGTGTGAAAAGAGGAATGGGACGTACTGATTAGTTTTACTGTCAATTTTTTTCAGAATCTGCTTATTTTTGCTTGAATATCTTAGACAAAGGCTGGTGTTTTGTCTCAGCATTTACACTCTGATTCCATGATGTGTGCAAGACAGTGCATGACCTTTTTCTTAGCAGAAAGATAAATACAGCCTGCTATGTAGAAGTAATCCGCTACTACAAGGAGCCTCATCGTGATTGTCATCTGCTCTTGTGTTTAAGTTTTATGAGGGAATTTGTTCAGTTGCACATAGTCAATCTGAAAACAATAAAGACGCAACTGCTGTGAGCTAAACTGTTAAAAAAAAAATTAAAATCCTTCTCATTTGTTGAAAAATGGGGAGAAGGCATAGACATATGGCCACCCACTTGGTTGTGCAAATTGTAAGAAGTGAAAATAACTTGTGACAGAATTGCCTGAAGGTTTCATTTAGCCTGTCACACATGGCCTCAATAACACTGTGCAACAGTCTTTTACCCCCTCCAACCTACCCAGCCCCTTCTGCTATGAAATCTGCAAAGCATTTTTCAAATTAAGTGTGTGCACCGTTTTCCTTTTAAGTTTCAAGAGCAAGTGGCTGAGAAAGATATGCTCAGAGATCGGATATGATCTGCCTCGGCAACAAAGGGAGATGCCTGTTGCTTTGCAAGCAACACAGAAAATATGCCAGCCATGCAGCGCACTCTGTGGCAGTAATTCCAGAGTTGACTGATATGATCTGAGAAAGGCTGTGCACTAGCCTTTCTCAGATCGCCATGGGGAGGAGTGTGGATTTTAGACTTTTAGTCCTGGGAAAACTGTTGCAGAATAGGTCATATTTTAATGAGCCTTTGCTGTGCTTTACTTCCCCATGCAAATATAGGTGAGTGGGTACGTGTTTGGTGCAGCTCTTGCAGCTGGTGATTTGACAGCTCAACACATGGTTACCAACACTTTCATTCTGTCATAATGGAAGAAATTAAATATGGCCATTTTTATGTTCTGATGAAGAACTGATAGTTTGAGAAACATCATCTTGGCAGTCATTTTAAGTTATGATGGAAGAGCAGCTTTTACATCCTAAATAAGCACAGATCACTTAACCAAGTGGGTGGAAGCAGGAACAGGTGGCCTGGGAGGATTACAGGTCAGAGATCAGGGTAGGAAAGCCAAAGCCCTGACAGAATTAAACTTGCCCAGGGACATCAAGGCCAACAAAAAGGGTTTCTATAGGTACATAGGGGATAGAAAGAAGATCTAGATCTTTGCGCTGATATCTAACCTTTCCACTGTGACACAGCTAAGGTTTATGTAGTCATAAATGAGATACAACTATTGGCTTTTACTACGGCAATGAAAGTGTTTCATTGCTTGGGTGATAATTTGTAGATTGGATTTATCCATTTCATCCATTTATGGATGGATGAAAGGTACTTCTGAAAAGCTTCAGTACTTCTTCCATAGCTGAAGTGAATGTGTAGATCGGCAAGTGGTGGCCACTAGTACTGAAAGTCCAGTGTACGGTCCTTCAGCTTCTGTGATCATTTTCTATAAGGTAGAAAAAATCTAGCTGCTTTCAGTTGCACACAATATGGTTTTTGATAATTGACTGAAACAGAAAATAAGGTGATACAGTGTAGATTGCCCCTGAAACATTGTTCTTTATCAGTTGCTTCTGTTGAAATCAGTATTGAGAAGATTTTAGGAAAACAAAACAATGCAAAGACCAAGCTTAGTAAGGTACATAGGATTTGAGGAAACAATCAAACATGATAGCTTACTGAGAGTAAATCAGAAAGCAGGATAGACTTCAAATACACAAGAAACTTGGATTGTTTCATTATCTTGTGTATTGATACACTGCACCAATATAAATATTCTTATGTATTCACCAATCTAAAAAGAGCTGGCAAAACCGTAAATGTAATGCTAGAATTATATACCAGATCCTTTTGCAATTTCTCTTTTGATACGGCTCAGACACTCAGTCCTACACAGTATTGAAAAAAAAATTTTGACCCAAGAGTCAGAGGTCAGGCTTAAAATTAGGTTATTTTCCTTACTAGTTTATCTCCTTTCTGTAATATGATTTAACACTTCTAGTTGGCAATCACGTTATATTTTTAAGTTTTCATCTGCAATTAGGAAAGTTGGATGTTTAATTACTTTTTTAATAGTAAGAACAGGTAATAGTTTCATATCAGGGGTTGATATTAAAGCAAATAAGCAAGAAAATTAAGCAGAGCTTTGTACTAACTTGAGGCTATCACCTTGAAACCTGTTACCAATATGAGGAAATGGTGCTGCTATAATTAAGACTAGGCTTTTAAAACAGGGTTTCAAAATAGTGCAACATACATAAACATAGTCTAAATATCTTCAATACTCAAACATGCTCTGTTATATTATATGGCTGAGCCTGTCTACTCAAAACACTTCTTGACAGAATGCTTCAGCTGGAAAACATTTGCAGGCAGTATGCTAATAGTGGATATAAAATGCTTTCACTTTACACAGGACCCTAAAACTATTGTTTCTTCTGCATCTGACACAGAATTTATTCTGTGAATAGGTGGATTAGGGAAGCAGCTTAACAAGAAGTTTTTCTGTCTCTTCAGGAAGGTTTATAGAGCACTTGGTTGTACATGCCAAGAAGCCATGTCTAGGTAGAAGAGACTCAACTATCCTCAGTGCATAAAGCCACACTAATTAGTGTTGTCCTGAAATTATTTCAGCTTAGGTTAATCATGCTTGTTTGCATTAAGACAGTATCTGGCTTTTTCATGCTTTTCTGATTAAATACTGTCTATTTATTGTGATCCAGAGCCACATAACTTTATTTGGTCTGATTATTTTTTTGGTATGCATAAAGCTGAGCCTAGTGCTTTTACTACATATGTGCAGAGGCTTCCTAAATTTCCAAAGCAATGTTGACACTGACACAAATACTGGGAGGGCTTGGGGGAGGACCATGCCTTGGGAAGCAACTCCTGTGCTTAGAATATCTTAGGAGCAAGCAGTGTCTGTGGTGAACGCTGAGCTTCTCAGGGAGGTAGAATCTACATGGATAGAAATAGTTGCTGTGCTAGCTAAATTCCACATCAGGATTGTAATGTCACATGGCATCTTCTGCTAGACCTTTCATTTAGAGTAATTTGTGACTGCAGAAGCAGAGTTATGTTTTCCCTTTCTGTTGTCATTTAGGAAGTCATGTGTGGTCCGAGTGCAGTTTCTGTGTTGCAATGCTGTATTCATGAAACTGCTTGTAAGGGGATATGCTGTGCGGAATTCTGCATGATGTAGTCCATAGTAGATAGCATGTCCCCATATTAAAACAGCTGATGGCACACAACTACTGATGAAGAGAAATACCTGGAAGTGGAAAAATGGAAATAGAATAGAATGAAAAGAAATTTTTCTTCTGTTCTACTTCCTACAGGTAAAGCCCTTTAATTATTGAACTCCAGCAGACCTCCAACTCTACTAATTTTTTGTCTTTTTTTTTAGACTCTGAATTGTTAATAACATAGTTAAAGATTACCCCACGGACCCAGCAGACCTGTTGCCTGGCATGGGGAACCTGTTTAGGAGATTAAGGACTCCCTTGCCCCAGGAGCAGTGGCTTGTATGGTGTGTGCATCGACTGTGTGGTGGGCTCACAGTGATGCAGACACCCTGACTTCATCTAGATGTAGCAACAAAAGTTGAAAAGCCAGCATATCAATTTTTATGGGGTTGTTTCTGTGCCAGCTGTCTTGCAGCAACATAAAGGCCAGTTTTAGGAGAAACGGACATTGGTTAGCGGGAAGCAGGACTCTCTGGGCTGAGAGTCAGATGAACTTGGCTCCCTTTTTGCACTTGCATTTGCAATTCTTCTGCTACTGATGTTTATTCTGGACCCGTGTTATTTCTGAGTGCTATTTTATTTCAAACTAGTGCCAACTTTGATTACAAAGATAGCTTCAAAAAATCAGAAAATTACAGTCTCACATGCTCACACTTAAAGCAAAAATATTTCATTTAGGTAGGCTAAAAATACTTTTTAAAATAAGTCAGACCTTTAAATATCATGTGTAGACATTTTAAAGTCTTACTCATTTTTTCTTTTCTTGTTTTGCTAACATAGAATTAACAAAGTCTTGCCCCATCACTTTTCTTCTTGCCAGTTTGTAATTCCTCAAAACTGAGGAATAAAACCTCAAATTATTGAAAGAAAAAAAGGAAGATGGTGAAGGGGAAGGAGGAGAGGGAGAAGAAAGAGTGGGACCTATTATCTTTCTTGTTGGTACCTCTTATTCTCTTGTTAATAAGCACAACTTATTTGGAATTTTTAATCTTAATGAGAAACGCAAAACTTCAATGAAACGTGTTTTTTAAGGCAGACCATTTTCAAATTGAATTTACTTCAGCTCTAGCTCTAACAGTTCTTGCTTTTACCTGTCAAATAACAGGAGGCTTTAAAGGCTGCTGATTTGCTCCAATCCAACAGGAGTTAAACATGTGACTTCAAGCATTTTCAAGTAGCCTTTTTAAGAATGGCTTAGTTGATGTCCTACAGGTCTGTGGATGTAGTTAATGTTAAATATGTGATTAAGTGTTTTTTTGGAACCAAGCCAGAACACTTAACACCTTGCAGAATCCACTTCTTAGTCTGAGTATGTGTAATATGCAGTCATGTGGAATTGTCTCTTTCTTCTAAGAAAAGAGAAATTTTACTATTTCAAACCCACTGCTCTTCTTTGCTGTTGTTTGTTAAATGTGTTCTCTTTCTAAGCGCATGTCTCCTGGAACTACCCTTCTAAACATAAAAATATTGAAACACACATGCTCTTTATTTTTTGACTGTGCACAGGTGAATGTTTTCCTCTCCAGCTGCACAGAACCCAAATGTTAGCTCAGCAATGTTATTTTTTTTTCTAATTGATATTTCAAAGTGGCTTGGCCACAGGTTTCTTTATAAAAGTGAATAGCTGGGAAAAAATGATAAATTTAAACAAGAGACTCTCACCTTTTCTATTATGATTTTTTTTTTCTTTTACAGCAGACTGTAGCATTTATGTCGCTTTCCTGGGACACTGATAGTTTGGTCAGGTGTGTAGAATGTGATAGTGCTGGTTTCCATTTACAAGGACTAATAACAGGGATCCAGGAATAGATAAACATGATGGGGTATTTCCATCACCTTAGCCAGCTATTCACAAACTTGGAGAATTAGACAATACTTACAGCATGTTTTAACAATAAAAAAATCCTGGACAACTGGACTTGAGCACTGCTTGTTCTGCAGTTAATTTTGGATAGGAAAAGTTCAAGCAATTTTGGCACATTCATCAGGTGGGATCCTGGGATTAATTATTATTCTTTCTCTAATCAAGTTTTTTGTTTTGTTATTTTGGTTTGGTGTGGGGTGGTTTTTTTTTTTTTAATAAGAATGTTGTGAGAGGAAAACATTTTCATATTGTTTTAAAGGCTGAGAGTTTTTGTTTGTGTGACTCCTTATAAAGGTTTTGCTCATCCTTTGCCAATTAGGTAGAGTCTCTGCTTTCAGCAAAAGTTGTCTGTGTTGCTTGCCATGATCCTTTGCCTCATCATCTGAGAAGGTGCAACTGCAAATCGTTATTTTATACTTACATGACCGCATGATAAAGTTAGCTGGCACACAGCATAAAGACAGTAAATCTAAAGCTTTTATATTTAAAAGCATTTTGCTTTTATTAACCTTTTTTAGTTAGAACAACTGCTATGTTTCAGAGGTACCAGAGAATTTCATCTCCTCCAACTCCTGTTATAACAGCTGAGCTATATATTTTTCTAGTATGTAAGCAAAAGCATGCTCAGCTCTCTGGCTGCAAGTATTTAACAGAGAGCAGAATTTAAAGACAAACTCTGATACCTTTATTTGCACTGCAGAAAATTTTACTGTGTGACTAGTGCTAGTACAATCTACCAGAACCCAGCCTTTGCTTCAAACTGCAAATCTGATAGTCTTGCTAGACTCGGATCTGGATTAGGAGGGGGGAAAAAAAAAAACAAACCATACGCAGTTTGTTGCTTCAAGGTACATATCTATCTTTTCTGTATTGCTTTGCTGTATTCACTTTAATTCCTTGTTCTTGAGCAATCATGATGACGGGGTTTTTTCAATTTAGCCCAAGCTTGTTGGCAACTGTAAGGGAGAAGCGTTGCAGTGGTAAGGAAGAAGTAGGGGAGCTCAAAGGAAGACAATGCTGGAAGGAGCAGGGACTTGGGAGGTTGATACAACTTTTATTTATGCTTTTGCATTGTTTTCTGTCAAATCATAAATGTGTGCTGTGTAGAGATTATTTCCCTTTGCAACTGTTTTTTTTTCTTCTTGCTGAAGTGATGTGGAAGCTCTACAGAACCCAGGTGGCAGTCTTGGAAAGAGATTCTCCTGAGGACATAGTGAAAAGTTTCAATTTTTGCAGCAAAAACTTAAAAACTCATTTGTGTTGAACCCAGCACAAATGTGTCAATTTTATAAAATTCATCAGCTTTATCTTGAAGATGCTTCCATGTTCTTGTACATCTTTGATTCTTCTGTACCTTTCTAGAAACAAAATGCCTGTTTTTCTGTGATAGTGACCTGCAAATATACCCATTTTGTTGAGACCTCTGCTCAGTGTGAGATTCTCAATATAATGTCCCTACCTTTCTCTTAAGGTCAGGGTCACTTTTATATGAATAGGGAAGACGTTCTGAATTGTATTTTGTATTCCAAGGATTTTGTGAGTCCTTGCAAAAGTAGTCATCTATCCTAAATTTCATTTCTGTCCCCCTTTCCCAGAAGGTTGTCCAGTTGATAAGACGTGGCACAGTGCAGCAGTTGCTACTTCTGTCTGTGAGATAGCTACACATGAAGACTTTTTGATTTCTTGTTGACTGATACACAGTCTTCCACAATGGGGTCCTGAGTCTTTACCTATTCATCTTACACTGCTTGCAATTTTTCTTAGAGAACTAAGAGCATTTTTTATACCATCACATTATCTTCTACACTTGTTTCCAATATAAAAAGGACAAATGGCTTGTGGTGTTTTCTAACATAGTTCATTAATCTTTCTCTGAGATCCTGTCTTCACTGGATAATTCTTTTGAGATAATGGTGGGTATTGTCACGTTTGTCAACCCTATGCATGTTAAACTGGCCCTCGCTAACTTTGTAGCCACACGATGAGACTGTTTATAGTTCTTGCATCTTCTGCTCCAAATTCTGAGGACTTTTGCAGTTGATATTGGCTACATCATAATTTTTGTGATTCTCACTTAGAAATCTGTATGTATTTTTACCTCATTTGAATTTTTTAGAGCACTTTGGATTTTTAATAATGTCCTTAACGGCAGAGGACCATCCCTCTTCCAGAAAGCAGCTTATTTTGCAAGGCAAGTTCCATGTGCCTTGTCAAGGGTTAGCTCTGGGTCATTTAATAGTGTCTACCTGGAGTGTTTTGATCCCAGTTGTGATGCCTGGTTTGTTCCCAGAGCCAGTTGTTACATGCTTGTCTCTGCAGGCTCACGCTGGCAGCACACGGTTCTGTGTTATTGCCTTCTTACCGTACCCTGTTGAAAAATGTATGTCCTTGACATTTCATTTTTTTTCCCACGGAGTGCATTTCTCCCTAGATTCCTACCTTGCCATTTCACAGTCAGCTTCCTCTGCCTGAATGAATGAAAACCTCTCCCAAATCTCAAGTGCTTCAACATATGCTACTGTCAGGCACTCTCTGACATTCTGCCAAGATGCTGTTCTCAGGTGAGGCCACTGACAAGCAGTCATTGAAAAGAAAAAAGATAACACGCATTACATAAAAAAAATACTTTTTTCCTACTGAGGTGGGGATAAAGAATTGGTATGTACCTCATCCCTGCAGTGAGCATAAAGAAAACACCATAAAAGTGATCTGTATTTTTCATTTTCAACAGAACTGCATTAAAAACCTGGTACTTGCTCATTCGTTTTGATGGTACAAGCCAGTAAAGGGAGGTTCTCGCGTGTTAGCATCCTAATGGTGTTTTTCAGCTATTTAATACTAAATAAATTGAACTAATACAACTTGCAAAGAAACTTGTTTTGCCTGTTAAAACAGGAGTATGAAAGCAACTAATTCACTGCATAGCTGGAAAATAGTAGAATGTCAAATGTGGCTCCTGCAAATGCGCTGGGAGACAGTGAGTGTTGCTTTTGTAGATGTTCTTACACAGACGGTTAAACTGCATGGGCAGACAGATGTTTTGGGGAAATTAAATCACCACATGGTGGTGTAGACAAGGCTGACATTATTCGTAGGTATTGTGATCCGTAAAGCTTCTCTCACCTCTTGGACTTTTTCAGCTGGAATAATTCATCTACAACTTCTATGATGGAAGATGTGCTTTAAAAAAAAAAAAAAAAAAAGATTCATTTGGTCCGTACTAAAGTATAAAGATTCTGATACCAGAATTAATTCTTTTTAACCTGGGATTAAATCTGGGCCATGCTGATAGTGCTCACTGTGTGTTTTGTCTGTCTCCTCCAGTGCATAGAAATACTGGAGCTCTGTAGAAAAAATTGGGAGTGAGATGGCCCAGCTGCTCGCACGAAGGCCTTGGGAGAACAGGGGTGATGGGACTCTCCTGACAGCCTGGTGGCTGATTCCTTAGCTTGGGTTATTCCCTGATTAATAAAATGGATCAGCAGCTCTAGCAGGTACCTTTTGTTGGTCAGCCACAGCTGAATTTGCACCCAGGCTAGCCCAACCCTAGAGAGCTTGCTGTTCCTCCTTGTATTTTATCCTTCCATGACACTTGGTGTTGGTATGTCATGTTTCATCTGTTGTGCTGCTGTGTGCTTCTGTCTCTGACCTCTAGTGCATATTGAGGGGAGGAAGCCAGAGGAGGAGGTGGGGAGTGAAGATGGCTTGCCCAATGTAGTTGGTTCTTTTCCATTTTATTAAAAAAATACATCTATGTTTAAAAGCAATGAGATAACTGGCCTAGATACGCTGCTGTATGGAGTTTAAAATGAAATAGGTTTGTCCCATTACCTCAATTATTTTGTAAGATGAATAGATTTTGACATTTGATAGCTGATTTTTCTGTGAAGGCAGGTTTCTCAGTGTGTTGCGGTAAATGTTTAAAAATGCCCTATCATGAGAGCAGTCCTTTTATATTCCTCCGGTGTGATTTTTCTTTCTGCTCTCCATCCCCCCACCAACTGCCAAGCACTAATCTGAGTGGAGGAAAGGACTTCAGAATAATTTCCTAAAAAGCTGAAGGAACTCAGAAGGGAGGGAAGCGGAAAGTGGGCTGCAGTTCCTGCCAGTTGGCCAGAGCTCAGCCCCAGCGAGACAGCCTGTGCTGCCAGTCCCCAGGAATGCGCTGGCAGCCAGTGCCATACCCAGCCCACCCACTCCCAGGTGGGGGAAGGCAAGCGAGGCAGTTCTTCCCTTGCTAGGATTTGCCATGGCATGGATATATTGGGCTATTTTAGATATACTACATCAATATTTCTGGCTTTAAATTGGAAACGGCTGTGGTTAAAGTATCCTGGATCCTGTGGTCAAATAGTTGGTGTTGGCAATTTCTGTGGTCACATATTTGGTAGCTAATGCTTTTTATGAATTCCAGATTTTTCTCCGCTGGGATAATTGTGCTTCTAGAGCTAGTGTTGGAAGGCTGTTGCTTGGTCATGTTTGTTGCTTTTTCCTTTAAGCTCACAGCTATTTCTTTACTTCTACCACAAATACACTGGTGGGAAAACGACAAGGACATCTCCGTAGCCACATCTAGTACAGCTATCTGCACAAGCTAGTGCACGCTTTTCCCAGAACATGCTGGTCTGTGCTATACTGTCAGTATATTGATTTGCTTTAAAGCTCGTGCTGAAAGGACTCCTAGTGAGTGCTATTAGTTTGCTTAGGAGGTGGAATTAGCTCCTCTCATTCAGAAAGATGAGTACATTCTGAAATGCTTTAATTCAGCAAAGCCGGGCTGATTACCCCAAGCTAAAGCTCACATCCAGTGAGGCCTTTTTCATTCAAGAGAGAAATGGGGGTGGTTGGCTACTAAATGGGACAAATAAAATTAGCTGTTACAAAATAGAAAAACATTCACTGAATCTCTGCTCTTAATTTGAGAAGGACCCGAATGGGCTGCTTCCCACAGAGAACACGGTGCAGGCCTGTGTTTGATGCCAGCGATGAAGCTGGTCAAATTACACAGTACTGTCCAGCCTTTTCAGGGGCAATTCACAGGCACTTGTCTTAGTAAGACATTTTGAATTCCTTCAGCCTTTGGCACGCAGATATTTGTTACAAAGAGGAGCATAGGGAAGTGTCCAGAAGTTACACAAATTGGATTAACCAATATTTAAAGGAAGCAGATGTTATGATTTGGTCGACCATAGCCTTGTTAAATACCCATCTTGTGAAGTCAGGCAGAGGTTGACAAGAACTGTGGGCTGTCCTTAGAAAAGGGGGAAAAAAAAAAAAAGGGAGGGATAGGAGCATAACTGATGCCAATGAGCTCAGGGAAACAAAATCCTTTTAAAGAAGTCTAGTTTTTGTCAGATTGTCCATTTTTCTGGCAGAAGTATCCTATTATAATAATATGTGTAGATGTCAGTTAAGTTCTGAATTTAGTAATGTACCAAACTTTGTTTAATCAATCACCAGCATAAAATAAAAGCTGTATATTTTAAGTGGATTTAAAGAGTGCTTGAGTAAAATGCATATATATGCTTAGACAGGAGTGCTCACTTGATTTTTTTTTTCTTGTATTCCTACACTAGTGGAAAAAAAACAAAGGGTACCCATTGTAAGTTTTTAAGAATCAAGTTGTGCAAAGAACACTTTTCATTTACCAATGCCTGTTTGCTGTTGGAAATCTGAGTATATTGCGATGAAGGCCAGCTGTTTTCTCCTTATGGCATTAGTAAAGAGAAAAAAGCAAAACAGTTTGTCTTGGTTTTGAATATTTCTGGGACACATTTCCTAGAATTTGCTGACTGCTTTGTCATTTCTTCAGATAAAACACCCATAATACCTCTTCTTGGTGAGGTGGCAAAATATCCAAATGCACTGGCTGATTTTTGAGATTGATTTCTAGATCTCCTTTTTTTCAGTGTCCTGAAATGCATCTTCCTTTGTACGAACTACTAAAAGGATATACTATCTTGAGAGTATTGGACATATCTGTGTTTCATCAAATTAGACTGATGCTGCAGTGAAAAAGTGGAAGATGATGAATCTTGGCTGTTCTCTTCTTTTGTCCTGACAGACTTGGAGAAAGCAAGAAAGTAACTCCTTTGCCTGTGTGAGACTGGTTTGTTTATATGCAGGCTTCTGCATGTGTGTATGTATCTGTGTATGCTATATAACCCGGAAAAACTGCTTTGAAAAACTGCATTAAACAACTGAACTTAGTTTCTTTACTCTTTTTGGTTGCCTGGAGTTCACATTTCAAAATCATACACCATGTCGTCATGAGTGAGAAATTTCACTGCCTCATATAAAAATCGTGTAACTTAACAGCAATTTGGAGGATTAAGGAAAACATCAAAAGCTGTAGCATTGACCGTAAATGCAAAATTTTCAGAACTGTGTGCTTGTACTGGTATGTCTGCCCGTGGATCACGGACAGAGAGCCCTTGGAGCATCAGTCCTGCTGTTGTGGTGCTCTAGTCCTTTTCACTCCCTGCCCTGCGGCTGGGACTTGGCCCCCTACTTACTGTGAGGGTGAACTGTCCCTCAGTCATCTTTATCTTTGAGAGTGTCTCCCCTTCAAGTGCTGTGTTTCTGTTGAATGAATGCAGAGTGTGAAACTCTCCTCTGAACTTCAGTTTGAAGGTGGAATAAAAACTCCAACCTTGAAGGAGTGTATTTTTGAGAGCACTAGTGAAATTATATGATTATTGTTTTCAATCCCATTACATCTCTGGGCAGACGGGTCCAATCCATGAAGGAATTGATTTCTGTTTTGGCAAGAAAACTCATCTGGATTTAATATGGGACATAGTAATACAAGAGATAGACAAAAATGAATAGTGATGACAGGACAAAGAAGAAAGGTGAAAAGAAAACCAATGAGAGTACATTTGCATAAGCAAGCAGGGCAGAGAGCTGTAATGAGTGAGAAGAACACCATGAGAGGTTTGGAAAATGTATTTTGTGGAAAGGAAGACTTCTATTTTAAAATACTTTTTATATTACATTATGTATCTGGCAGAACTTCTGATTCTTCTAGCTTTAATGAAAATGCACGCCAATATTCCGAGTCTCTCTTAAACAAAGAATCGATGCTTTGCAGGGTTTCCCTCCTCTGTTCTTGCTCAGTCTTTTCCTTCAAAATCCAGCGTGTTAGTTTTGATATTATTATTATTATTATTATTATTATTGCTCTGACCCTTGCATCAATGATAACAAGGGTCTCTTGCCTTTCTGTACCTCTCAAATGCTAGCTGTTCATTTTTTTAAGGCTTTTGTATCTTTCTAATGCTTTCTGGACATTAATTAATCTTAAGACCACCCTGTTAAGGCAGTAAAACCATTTGGAGATGTTATTTAGAGATGAGAAATAAATGGAAGGAAAGTGAGGCAAGTGGTTCAGAAAGAGGGTACAGCTGGGAATAAAGGCCACTAGTATATGCAGACCTGCCTGGCCATCAGGTAACTAATATACTTCTCATGTTGAAGAGCTGTTCTGACTATTTGCTTGCAAATTAATATTTTCTGCATGTTTTTTAATTCTCATTTGTTTTTTAAAAAACGGGGATAGGCTTATTTATGACTAATTTGGCAAATTTTAAACAACTTTTTATTAAAGACAAGATTGTTCATTGGAAGTGCTTCTGGCATTCTTCCGTCCTTTTTGAGACTATTTGAAGATTCTCTTACAATGTAAAAGCTTTCTTAATTATGCTGTTCATTTTGCCATACATAAAGTTTAATATTTCCTTTATCTGTCTCTTGGGGAAATATAGTAACAGTTATGAGAGGTATCTATTGAGCTATATTTTAAGTAAACTTTATGCTCTTTAAGTAACTTTCCAAAAAGGAGGTTAAACAAGTGAAAAAATGGTATTGTCAGAGGAATAATTTTTAATAAGGGCAGTATGGTCTGCTATTCAGGAAATAAAAGTATGTTTTTAGTACATCACTTAAGAAGGCATTTACAGTGAACATGGAGTGTCAAAGAAAAAATATTCCTATCCTAGCAATATATTGGGAAATGAAATACCATCCTCACCTTCAGTAGACCTAGTCCTTCTCAATTAACATATTTGCTAGAGATTTACCAGATCTTAAAATCCTGATAGGGACACTCTTTTATGCAGAATAATTTTTGTTCTAATTAGTTAACTGTCAGACTACTTGCAGAGCCTCAGTAGATCTGTGGTGAACACGCTCAAAATGCATACTGAGCAGAGAGATTTTTTTCCAAAGAGGGAAACCCATTTTACTCCTATCCTTTCTGTTCACCTAATGTTTATGTTTGGAGTGATGGAACTTGTCCATGCAATGCTAAGAGAGAGTCTGACAGAATTTAGGTTTTTAAAAGTTTTCTTGTCTTTAGATTTCACATATTTAAGTTTGCGGGTTTTAATTGTGTTTTTTTTTTAACTACTTAGAAAGAACTGTAAAACCTTTCCCTTCATCCATCTCACCCCACCTCCCGCTTCCACAGGGAAAATCCCACTCTTTCTAGATTGCAGAGTAATTTTGTGGCCCAAAATAACTCACCCTTCTCAGCAACCCTCCCCTTCCCCCTCATCTCAGTTCTCTGCCACCCTCATTCTGCTTTTAAATATAGGCTTGAGTATGTGCCAGCTGTGTACCCAGCCCTCAAAGTGCAGTCCGTGGGGGGATCATCTTTCTGCCTTCACTTGCAACCAGTGAGGAAAAAGATCCTGGAACAGTGGAGGATATTTAATATTTTGAGTTCTATTATTTAATTTAATCTCTCTTTGCTTACTTGGCAAGGCAGCAGATCCACCAAGAACTGCACATGTCAGATGTTTTGTAACTCACTGTGGTTAGAAGGAATCAATATTGTGCCCCTGGAGGCTCAAGTTGAGGATGCTTCACTCCATTATCTTCCGTAGGTCTCCAAAGAAAACAACAACAAGAATTTTGGGACTTGCTTATAGTAGTTCTACTGGATCAGTAAAGCAATTTGGGGGTAGACAGCTGTTTTCAGGATGTGGGGGAGTTGAATCATGGAGTGTGAGGACAAAATAATTCCATGATAGAAGCTTTTAGGGAAAATTTATATTAATGGAAAGAGACAATTCCAAACAGGATGGAGAAGAGAGTGGTTATAGCTCTAGATGAACTATCAAAGATGACAGTTTGTCAAATTATCTTCTTTGCTCTACTTGTATGATCCTAGTGAACACTGTGTTTCATTCTGTTGGGTTTAGTCTAGCTATGTGCTACAGACAGGTGAGCATGATCTCAACAGCGAACTGTTTCCACCTGAACAAATTCCATCAGGAACAAACTAGTTCAGCTGTTCACTCTTTGGTATTTCTGGTCTGTGGTTCATGCCCACTGATTCAGTGTGGCAGAAGCAAGTGAGAAGTCAAGACAGCCACATGAGCTGTCCCGTGGGTATCCATACAACTGTTTATATTTCACTTCCTGCAGATGTTTGGGCAAGATCAGAGGCACATGTCCACAGAAAAAGCTAAATGTAGCAAATACTATAAATGAGAAATTGCTTGTATATTTTAGAATTGTATAGGACTAATAGTCTCGAGAAAGTATCCTCCTGGTTTGTCTAAATGTGTGAAATAATTAAATGGACTGGAGAGGAGAGCTGTTCTCTAACCCTTCTGTGTGCCATGTTCTACTGACATGTTCTATTTTCCTCTTCACAGGAAGAAGCAGCTTAGTTTGCTGTGGCTCCTCAGCTCCAGAAGCCCATGCTGATTTGGATAGGGGAATGATTTTGAGTAGACTTCTTGCAACCCTTTTTAGTCAAGCCCTATATGCTTGAGCATGGAGATGTAGATGATCCCTGAATTAAGTTTTATTTTTTAATTTTGTAAGGATGGAAGGAGTGGGAGGAGAACATTTTTGTCCTGCAATGAGGCCCAAGTTCAAATGGTGTAATGATATAGCCATGTTTTTACCTCCTTGGATATTTAAACACATTGAAATCTCTTTCAACTACCCACATGGCAGCAGATGTGATTAATGAAATGAGGTCAAGTACTGCACTGATAACATCATAGAAATTGATAGAAAGAGGCCTGTTAAGTCATCTTGTCTATCTCCTTGCCAGCACAGGATTATTCCCTACAGTATATTTTCTAATGCTCTGTTCACATTGTATAAGAGAATCATGAGTTTTATGGCTTTGGCCTTTTGACAGTACGCACTTTATGGAATTTACTGATTGTTTTAGAGGTCTGAGTAGGACCATGTTTCATTGCCTGAAACTGGAGCAGAAATGTATTACCAAAACTTACTTAGAATTATGTAAGATTTTAATTAAAATTGCTAAAATACACAAGGGCAAAACTGAACCATAGCAGATGAACTTTGCAGCTGACAGTTCTTTAGCTGCAGTCTGTCATTTAGTTTTTCTAATATATGATGTTTAAAGTAAAATACTATCGGTGGTTCTCTCTCTCTCTCTTACCCCCCTCTTTTCACTTTGGTATCTTCCTGTCTTTTATTTCTGTTTATCTGGAGCTGGAGTTGAATTATGGCATATGATTTGTGTAGATTTTTATCTCTCCCCATGAACCATAACCTCCTTATTGATTCCCTCAGCTCCTGGTGCTTACTCACATTTGCTGCTTCTCCACCCTGATTTTTCTCCCATGGTTTTGTCTGTTTCCTTTTATTCTGTGGGCTCTCATTCAACTTAATTTTCTTCCTTGGTTTTAGAAAGGGAATGTATTGGTTTTCAGTTAAGAGTTTTTCACCTCATAATTTTGATATTTGTCCTTTCCCCCCCAGGGCTAAAATACTGTCATCTTTCTCTAACAGAGAAAGAACTAGAACTGCTTATCTTGCTGTGAAATGGAAAGGGTCTGTTCCAAGTTGCTGTCCGGAAGCTTCTGGCAGTGAGAAGGGGTGTTAACAGCTGCCATGATAGGGCTACCGAACTTGGTTTTAGTACAGAGTTTATTTCTGCCTCAGCAATGTGAATAATTTACAGAATTAATTAAAAGTATATTTGCTACCCTCAAGAAAGAGCAGAGCGCATCCACATGGAATTTTGCTCCATGAATGGAACAAAAGAAAGACAAATTGAAACAGAACAAGAAATTCTAGAGCAGAATACAAATATGTTGAAATATTGCCTTGAGCTGTTAAAATTACTCCTGAAATGGATGCTTATTTTTCATGCACAGTGTTTAATATAGTTTTGGTTACTGGACCTGATCGAGGCAAAAGGTTATTGTAGCCTGAAATGACAGTGTAACTCAGCTCAGTGCTCCACTGGTGGAGTTTTCTCTAAAAAAATAATTTGACATTCTAGAGTGAGTACACCCATAAGAAGTGCAATATTTCAAGTATAAATTATAGGTCCTTTGGCTTACAAAGCAGGGCAGACTGCAGCTGCTTCAGGGAACTTCACTAAAACTTCTGAATTTAGTGAAGCTAAATGAAAGTTTCTTGATTGCACAGTGCAGATCCCAGGACAATTTTCTGAATGATAACTTTTAAAAATATGGGGAACTCTGGTCAGTGTGAAATGTCTCC
This sequence comes from Eurypyga helias, assembly GCF_000690775.1. Classification (NCBI taxonomy): domain Eukaryota; kingdom Metazoa; phylum Chordata; class Aves; order Eurypygiformes; family Eurypygidae; genus Eurypyga; species Eurypyga helias. The sequence goes on from NW_010256111.1 coordinate 51,859, forward strand.
AAAGTCATAAACATTTATCCACTGTAACGCTAAACAAAAGCATAAAGATCTGGTATGAAGAAGATATGAAAACCTGGCATTTCTCTGAAAGTAAAATTATATACTACAGTAATGCTTTTTCTTTTTTTCTAAGTGGTGGAGAACCCCATTGACAGAGCCACAAAGTCTTGCTCTGGGTGAAAGTATTGCCTGCGTGGAAGGAATTGAAACAATGCCTTACGTCCTGCTTTTGGTAAGTGAATGATGACTTGTTAATTCCTCTCTAGAGCATCACTAACCAATATGTCTATAAAAATCTGTGTCCTCTGTGAAAAACCTTTCAAAATAGGCTGTTAAAGCTATAAGCCATATTAGTTTGTTGCTTATTATGAAGAGGCAATCGTGCTGCTGGGTTACTACTTTTTCAAAGACAGAAAAAACTGCTGTGGTTTGGCATGAAGATTCTTAATTTCTGAGCAAAAGGCAGCATAGAGGGTTTTATTACCTCACAGATTAATGAAATTTAATATGACGGATGCCATACTGTGGTGACAATGTAGCCTCTATATTCATGAAATGGCACTTTTTTCATAACAGCTCCAACTCTGACCTTGCGCTTTGCATTTTCTAGAGACCTAAGCCAAAGTGGCTTTTAACAGAGAGAAGAGATTGTTTTGATTAAACAGAAGCCAGATATGAAATTAAAGAAAGAATTCAGAGGCTGATATTATATTTTGGCAAAGATATTTCCTTCAATTTTTACTTTTTTTTTTTTTGAGACAGCTAATCTTTTTAACACTTACTCTCTTATCAACAGGGAATAGTCTAATATTTGAAATAGTATTTAGGTCTTATAGAAAGGAATACAACATACCTTACCATAAGAAAGTCAGGACTGCCTTGATGGCTGGCTAATTTAATCTAGTTTGGTATCTCATTTTTGACAGCTACCAGTCTCAATGGCTGAAAGTACAAGAATTCAGCTGTTTTATTCAGCTGTGGCATACTCTGTTCTGTCATTTAGGTCTCATCCTGTCTGATTTTTTTTTTTTTATAGCCACATTTATCCTTCTTCCACTTAGGGTTAAATTGTATCTTGTGCCATAGCTCCAAAAATGATACAGAGTCAAAATGCATCTCAATTTTTGTAAGTGTGAAGAGGCACTGCCTCTCTGGGACATCCCTAGCTTTTGCTGTTTCCCTTTCACATCAAGTGATTAACTTCAGACCCGTTTTCTGTAGATCATGTGAGAAGTGGTGCTTCCTTGCACTGAGGAGAAACTTGAGACAGTTTTAGAAAGAGTATCATCTTTGGACATGGCGTTAATGTTCAGACGTATGGACCAGGGTACCAAAACTAGGGCAGGTTGGAAAGGTCTCAGATGTACAATTCCAGGTTTCCCACTGATTTCTCAAATAAGCTGGTATTGCTGGCTGCCACAACCCTTCCCATCTTCCTCAGTAAATCTAGAACAGATGGTAGAATTCTGGCCATTAAAAAAAACAATCTTCCAAAAAGCAAGTTTTATGCTTGAAATCTGGTATATCTGTTGTACTGCACAAGAAGCCAAATAGTTCTGTGGCATTTGTTTCATTTTTTAATCATTTGTGCCCTCTACAAATACTCAGGTTTGACATCTGTGTCAAAGCTGTGGCTAGCAGATCCAGGCTACATCATTTATCTCTGTAATTGTCCTAATACTTGATACAGATGGCATTAATGGTGGTTATGGTGTTCCCTGAGTAGCTGTCCTGCAGGCAGGGAGAGAGCAGGAACCTCCCCAGCACACCCAGTGATCACCAGTAGGTACCTTGCAGTGTGCATTGTGTGGAGTGTTAGGACTAAAAATACACCATGCCTATCCTGCACTCTGTAAAAAGAAACTACTTTGGACTTAAGTTTTGGTTTTGTGCTTTTAATCTGGAGCATGTATTGGATTTTTCTGCTGCTTTGCATAGCTGAGCTGCATAGCTGAATTAAAAAGAATCTAGCAAATACTGGAGTTGTGGTCCTTTGTGTAAAGAGGCGAAATTGGCAGCTTGCACAAGGAATGAACGGGCATGGAGACAACTATCCACTTGTGCCTCCAAGGCACCTCCTTCAGATAAGGACTGAGATTTATTGGCAGCTGAGGCTTTACTGCACAACCTTCTCTGGGGATAAATTCTTGTTGTCTTTTGGCATTTTCACTGTTCTAGCACTTTTCACAAACACATGTTATTTTGCATTAACTTTTTTAAAGACTATTTTCTAGCATGCCTAAGGGAGGACAAAATTTAGGTGTGTTTGGAGAAAAGCAACAAGGAAAAGGTCAAAATGAGGTGGCTTGCAGATTCATATCTCTTAAAAATCAGCTTGGTCACTTGTGTACATGCAGTACAGAAGAAAGCATGGGGACCTGTGGTCAGTGACAGTGCTGTCGCACATCATAACATTTTTCTACTCCATTTAGCAGTAATTTCCTAGATGAATGGTGCTCTCAGAATCTGTGCTGAATGTAACATGGGAGTTTGAAGGAACTTTGTAAACAAAGGAAATGGAAAGTTTGGTTAAGATATTGTTGGCTATGAGGAGAGGGCTTATTACCAGTCTGAGTTTGTTTTGGGTTCTTAGCTTGGAATTAAAATGTAGGTTTTCTGTGACTGGAAATATAATAAAAAAACACTGAAAATTTCCTCTGCATAGCAACATTGGAATTTAAATGCCTGTGATATTATTCTATGGGGTTTTTTTGAGTGATAAATTTTGTTGATAAAAACAGTGGATTTTAGAATATACATTTCAAAGAGCATGAAGGCTGGCCTTGGTTTTGCATGTTTTTATGCTAATACACAAACAATCCAGTTATCTTTAAACATCTGTGTTTCTGTAAATGGTGCGCTTAGTGGCAAGAGGGTGAAACAGTTAAAACTTTAACCTGAAATTGTAGGTGGAAGAAAGAAATGAGTGGGAATCATTTATCATGATACATGTTGTCATGTTTAAAAGGTAACAGGAAAAAGATATGCAGCAGCATGAATCTTGCGAAGAAAACCCAAGAAAGTACAAATGGGAAAAAATGAGTATTGATAGTTCCAGGTTCTAGAATAAATAAAATTAGGACACTATACGTATGTGCTATGAACAAATAAGTCTTACTTTAGCATCGCTGTCATCTCAAATAATGCTTCAAAGACAGCACTGTGTTACTTTTAGCAGATTATGATGTGGGGTAAGTGTTTTCATTTAAAGTTTCTCTTCCCCCTGGCTTTTGGCTTAAGTTTTGAATGTTTTAATATCTCTGCACCTGGAATGCTATAACTAAGCTCATTCTAGATAGTCTTGATATCTGTAGAAGGGAAATGAATTTGTTACATGAGAAAACAGAGTATAAACAGGATACTCAGATGCTCTAGAAAATGGTGGGAATTTTACTGGGAGTTTTACCATTGCTTAAAGCTTTACATAGGCATGTTCTGCTCTGGTACTTTGACAAGATTATGAGAATAAGAGAATAGTAGTGATACCATTTTTTGCATTTATTATTCTTTATAATTAAAACACTGGGTGTGTATTCTTAGAAAACCTCTCAGAGGTTATTTCCATGAGTTCTGTATTTTCAGCTTTTAGCTACAGCCTAGTGATCTTGATTATAGACACAGCTTCCAACTGAAATTGTGATCCTTGTGGGGAAAGAGAAGAGCTGAAATCACTGAGAAAGAAGGATGTGATTAGCTGTCTGCTTTGTGTGTCACCAGTGTGGGACTGGGACTTAATGTAATTCTCTGTTATTTTTATCAGATTTTGATCCTACTGTAGTTTCAGCAATGAATTACTCTGAGAGAATTCTACTTAGCTGGTTGCTCTATGTTAAGAAAAATTTTTTTTTTTTCCAGCAAGGGCATTGTTGAAGCCTTCTTTGACCTTTTTATTTAATAAATTTTGTTACCATGGAATTCCTTTTCCTTGACTTCAGCAAATATTTATTTCTGGTGCTTGACATTTAATTACTGTTTCCCCTCTTTGGTTTCCTAAGGGTAAATTGCGTTTGATTCACTCGTGGGAAATTCTAACTAAAGTCATTAGTGCTATCGCATAAACTCTCAAGTACTGAAATGACTCTTGAAAATGGTATTTAGCAGTTAAACAAGTTTACTTTCAAAAGAAGACAAATGTTGGCTCTATGA
>NW_010256111.1:56185-74633 GCF_000690775.1 Eurypyga helias
GAAACAGCATTACTACTGCTGTGGGGATTTAGTCAATCTATAAGCTATGTTAAATCTTTTCCCAAAGAAGCTGTGTAAAAGTGTAAACTTAAAGAAATCAGCCTTCTTCTAGACTAACTAGTCTATTCTTCTAGTTACCTTGAATAAGGAATGGTCGCGGCCATTTAGAAATTTATTAGTAATCAGAGCAGATTTTGAGATGGTGGATCATGACATTTCATTCATTACTGATGTCTTTTGATAGGTACAATTGTAAGCAACACCCTATTGAGCAGTAAATATTTTCACAAAGTATGATTTTTTTATATCTCATAAATCCTCTGTTTTCCTTTTGAAGACATGTTGAATGTTCACTTTAAAAATTAATATTACATGAGAAATCTGTGGAGCTCTCTACTAAATTTATCCATTTTCATTTTTTTTATTTAGGGTTATTAAGCTTAACCAAAGCTAGTGAGCTTGAGATGGGGGCTTGAAAAAAATTGGGATCTACTTGCCACATTACGTGCTTTTTACAAAGAATCTGCTATTCTTGCTGAACTGCCCCATAACTCTCATTTAGTCTTTATGTCATCATGTCATCACTTCTATCTGAGGGAGTGTGAGAACACAAATGGCTGCCAAGGAGAGGTGGCACAGGCTGGTACTTGTTCATTTTAGCACTGATGTCATGAGGGCTGGCAGAAAGCTGGGTAGTTTTTTCCACTAAGAGGTGTGACTTTTTCTCTAGGGGTTACATATCATTTCAGGTGTATTGTAATTAAGAACTGTAGGTCCTTATAAGTATTATAAACAGTACACTAGGGGCTTAGTTCTGCTATCTATACGAGACATTTGTGGTTTTGTCAAATAATGTAACTACCAGTTACTTATTTGATTGTCGCTGTTCATATCCAAAGGCAAATTTTTCTTTATATCCCTCCAGAGCAGTGTGGTGATTTTTTTTTGCCTTTTTTTTTTCTATTCTTTTTTCAAATAGCCTCTTTCCTCTGTTCTCCTCATTGCTATCTCAAGTCATCTCTACTGCATCAAGGCCAAGGCAAGACAATGGTATTGGATGGGGACTCACCAACTCCTGCGTTTTGATTTGAAGACTGTCTTGGTTTAATCTGTCCACTGCCTTCTGTGGGGACAGGTTTAGATCCAGATAGGATTCAAACTGACTCATGGGCCTTCAAGCCTTGGCTGTTTCGGTTTCTTGCTGAATGGTGTTATGGAGAGAGGGATTTAGTACGTGACATGTATCGATACAGCCGTGGAAGGATGGACTTCAGCTTCTCTTTAGTGTTTTGGTTTGTTTACATTAGATAGACTTTCTTCAGTTAGCATGTCCAGAACACCCATACTGCTGAATAATCAATAACAAAGTCCTTGACAGAGATGGGAGTGTACTTCTTTGTGTAATTTATCCACTGCAAGAAGGACTATTTTTATGAAAGTGAGTTTTTGAAGACTCGGGTTCTTGCAGTTTGATAGTGAAATAACAAGGCAGTAACTGTATTTCTGACTGGTTTAAGAGTTTCTCTGCCCTGCTTTTACCCTCAGCCACATGTACTTTCCTGTGGCATGGTTTGCCGTCTTGTCAGATGTGTCTCTTCAACTGCTCTATGGGCCAGGTTAAACATTCCTTCTGTCCCTTTATCCAAATGTTCATTTAAGTGCAGGTTTTATCAGTCTAAATTGGCACAGCTTTACACTGCGTTGCTTGTGATACTTATTTAATACAATGAAAATAAAAAAAACTTCTTACACACTGTGTTTCCTTTGTTGTTAACAAGTAAAACACACTTTTGCTCTAAATGGAAAATATTTGAAACCCTTCATTAAGAACAAAGAGGTGTCTATAAAAGAATACATGAAAATGCCTTTTGCTATTATGGTTGTATCATGTTCTTCTCTTAAAATAATAGTTTAGATAAAAACATTATGATTGCATATTCAGAAATATGCTGTTTTTCAGGTAAAGAGTTTCCTTTAGAGCTAGACAACTTGCAGCCTAAGACTGTACTGCTCAGTACTGCTGTGAGCTCCACACAAGTGGTGCTAATCCATTTGTGCTGAGTTTAAGGAGCAGACACTGCTGAAACATAATACAAGTGAGATATAAAAATGAGCTAAAGGTGATTATGAAGACCATAGAGAGAACAACTGCATCAAGGAGATCATATTGCTATTCATATGTGTCCAGAGACGTAACCATCAAAGTTGGTTAACTTTCATCTCTCGCTGGTTTCTTTGCAGTCTTACTTTTTCTTAGTCAAGGCAACAGATGCTTCTCCTGGGAAATAGTATAATGGGTGAAGAATGGTTTGGGAAGTAGACTTGGAAAAGCATGTTGCGTGTTTCAGAGAGCATGGAAGAACAAAATTTCATATGGCTAAGTGCTTATTCTACTTGTATTTTTCCAAATGTGAATCATTTAGCATCTAGATCCTGATCTGACAATCCTTTTGGTCTAAACGTGCCACTTCAGTGGCACTTTTGGGTGTGAAAAGAATATATGGATGACTGTTATGAAGCTTTGGAAAGAAGATGACTAAAACTCCATGATTTTGTACTTAATGCATTTTGAATAGCACTGTCTTTTCTATTCCCCTTGTGATATTAAGAATCATAATATTTTTTCATTTAAATTCACACAGAATACTTGTATAGGCTTCTCTGTCTGATCACCCGTCTTGTGGATGAATTGGGTCCTGGGCAAAGGGATACTTTGTCATGATATTTCTGTCACTGAAAGAATTTTGGTTAGGTAGAAACAAAACTTTTTTAGCAATGAATTCTTGCTTTCTAGCTCATTTTTCGGACCAGAAATCTTGCTGGACAGATTGGTGTGTTTCACTCCAGTGTGTGAATTGATGACTAAGTTAAGATGTGTTGAAGAAAATTTATATAGTCTGTGAAAAGCTCTGACACTGAGATATTCTTGTTGACTGCTCACAGAGTAACGAAGAGTTTCCTCCAAACTGTACGTCTTGGCAAAATGATCTGAGATGCAGAGTTCAAACAATATGTGGTATCAACTGCCTTGTTTTCTTATTTTTGGAGTGCTGTTAAGATGCTTTATGATATTTTGACTGATGCTGTAAAATTCTTTTAAGACTGTCATGCCTTTGTAATATGCTGATGTTACCTTATTAGTAGCTGCCTTTTTTTTTTTTTTTTCCACAGAAGCATTTAGCTTATTGGCATTTGTTTTTATTGCTGACATTTTTTTCAGCATTAATATGTTGCCATGCAATTTCACTAGAAAAATGTTATGGTAAGCTGACTGAAATGTCATCCTGTCTTTATTTCCCTAACCCTACAGGTTTTATGAGTTTAAATAAGCACCTGAATAAGCTTTTGAAATGTGTCAGATAATGTAGTTTCACAGCGTTATTACTTGCTTGTTTCAGTTGGCACTCCATGCAACAAACTTTTTGTATGGCTGTTTGCCTTTCTGGAGCATTTTAAAAATAGTTCTGAACTAGAACATAAACATACTTGTAAGAGGTATAATTATTAAGTTATTTTTACCAGCTAATTTTGGAACAAAGATGTTTGGCTCCAGAGTATTTTTCTGATACTGGTTTATGTTTTAGTGATTTACTGTATGAAAAAATTAATGGAAATATTTCATATTTACCCAGTTGGGCAGACAAATGCTGTTCTCATCATATTTCTTATTAATAGTTCTTAAGAAAGCCAATTTTTTGTTGGCCAGGGATCATTTTTTCCCCTCTCCTATTGGCTGTTTCTAGGGAAATTTGTTTCCAACCTGAAGTCACATTTAAGTGACATGCATGGTGATTTTTAATATAAATACATCACAGAGGCTGAACCTTATCCATACTTTATTTCCATTACTTTGTCATAATTTTTTTTTTAAATTTTTAATTTATCAAATACATTAGAAACTGCTTAATAACACTGTTAGCTACACCAGCTGAAAACAGGAAAACACTGCTGTGGCTGGTTTCTCGGTTAGACTGCTACTAAGTAATAGAATTTGAACATAGGTAGATGATCTTGTACACAGAGATTGAGAAAGTGAGAAAAGGGGTGGTTTGGCAACAGGTTTTTCGTTTTGTGATTTTTTTAAAAAAATTTTTTAAACCCTCATTGGATGCAATTTAATCTAGGGTGAGGGAAAGGTGCTCTATGAAGTAAGAGGAAGATGATGTGAACATGGCAGTACAGCTGACTAGTCACATCCATGGTGAACAAAGGCCGCGTTTTTCCACAGATCCATGAAAATGTGTCTTAATCAAAAGGTCAGTCATACTGCCTTCGTTTCCTCATCAGTTAGGGCTTCATTTCTACCAGTGAAAAGGAACATGCTGATCATATCCTGTTAGTAGAAGTGTAACGCTGTTGGGGCAGCAAATCCATGGCGTAGTAATGAATTGCAGATAATTTTACCGTTACATGTACTGCTTTTTGAGTGAGGTTACACTACAAAGGTTGAGGGTGCTTAAGCAGAAGAGGTAAGTTATTCTGGCGTTCCTAGTGTAGGCATGTGGTAAGGCCTACTCACTTATCTGTAGTTCAGAAAAAAAACCCTTTATAAGCATGGTATGATAATTTAGAATAATTTTGCTGAAATAATGATCTGCTCATTAATATGTCTCTATTTTTAGGTGGATTTAAAATAGATGATAGGAGATATTTAATTCCTGCTTGTTTTATTATCATCTGGTCTAGTTTATAATAATTAATTTTTGTTAAATGCTACAGGTGACCTGCATTATGTTGTGGAGATGGGGAAAACTAGATTTTGAGCATATTATCCTCTTTGTAGTGGAAGCAAAGGTATGTCTTTCAATTGTGCTCTTTAATCAGCAGCTTTCTGCTATTCTGGTGCTAAGAATTTGTGACAGCCACTCTGTGCACTGTAAATCTGAGGTCTGGAAAGAGGGGAGACTCTTCGACTCACCATGTTTTCTCATCTTCTATGAAGTCATCGATTTCAATGGAAATGTGCTCGGGGTTGTGTCTGCTGGAGTAGCTCGTTCTTCCTCACTTTGGTGTGACTTGGAGGGACCTGAGCAAGGTCAAATTTTTGGTTTCCTAATTTTTACATGCTTTGTTATTTACATCACAGTGTATTTCCATATATCTTAAATCTTGCTTCTATGTGTTATCCAATGCAACAGCTGTTGCAACCTTTCTGTCCGAAGGCCCCTAACAAGTCAGCACTTCTGTGTTTCTGTGGCTCTTCAGCATGAGATACCAAAATGTGCGTGTGAAGAGCTTAAGTTTTTCTTACTTACCATCAACATAGTTATGGGAAGAAGGAGGGAGGCCATAAACATTTTTTTATTATCTGGGAGGCCTCACACTTTGCTATGTTGTTTAAAATAAAGAGGAAATTATTTTCCCTCTGCTTATATTTGTTCCAAGCATTTATGAAGTAACCTTTTAATCTTTTATTAAAGTTCATTACAGAGATGTCTGAATGCTGGAAGACTCTCAGCACTTAGGAAAAAAACCCCAATGTATTTAGACAAATATATTTTTACTGGAAATCAGTTAAATAAAACATGTTTTGTCTAAATAGATTCAAGTTTTAAAGTACAAATATATGTATAAATGTTTTTCTAAAACGCATTCGATGAGTGCCGAAGGGCTCCAGGATGGTTGCAGCCTCTGGGCATGACTAATACGCATAGCAGCATGGGTGTTAAAGCTGGAATTGAACAGCAAGACCTGGCCATGGCACTTTTCTTCCTTTAACTTCTCTGGCTCTTAATCCTATCTGAACACTTCTAGCCTTTCCTGTTAGCTTTGACTGAACTGTGCTCTTGCCTCACTTGGAGGAAACTCATTCTTCCAGTTGTACTCTTTCTGCCTTGAGGGCTTCATTACTTCCCTCTCAGTACTCTCTGCTGCCATTGATCCTGGATTTTTATTTCTTTCATTCTTCAGTTTCACATATTTTTGGGGAACTGCTCCCTGTCCCTTGTGTTGTCCTGCCCATCTGTCCTGCCCCCTCCCCCAAATAATCAATTAGGACAAACTTCCTACTCATCTTTTATGTTAAGAAACTAGATGTGCTTCCCAGCTCCCACAGCTTTATTCTGCTTGTGTATCAAGACAAAATTCAGGCATTCATCATCCTCTCTCATCTATATTTTGGTTTCCTTTGTGGGAGCCACTTTACATAAATTCCAGTAAATTGTCCGTGCTGTTTGTGCCAAGGACTAAGGTTATGGAGTTTGAGTGTCTGTTGTCACTGGTTTTCTCCTGGAGACAAACTGTACCTTTCAGAAACTGTTACTTAAGCGAGTGGAAGTTACTCTCACAGTAGTAATGCCTCTGTTGCATAAAACTAGTTAACTAAATTTTTGTCATGTACTTTGCATCAGAGTGATTCCCAAATAATAAAATTTTTAAGCGTAAAGTGAGAGATGGGTCCTAAGTTTCAGAATGGACAATTGAACACACTTCCATAGTTGAAACTCACTTGTAACTGTAGGAGATTGCTGAGAAGCTGGAGAGAGTGGGCTGGATTTATTTATCGAGCAAAGATCTGAGCCTGCACTTGAAAGGCAGAGATCCCCACCTGTCCCAAGATTTGTTCTCATAGGCAAATATGGCTCAGTTTAAATAGAAAGAAAGATTCATGCCTCTGGGTCTCGCCATACCTAGAAGCACCAGCCAAGTGGGTAGGCTGACTGGTCTTTGCACAAGACGACAGAATGCTTCATTTATATATAGGCCATATATAATCAAATAACTAAAAATGGAACATTTTTCCACTACCTACAGGGGATAAATTCTGGGTCTAGGAGCTGGTGCCAAATATTTGCCTGCACTTGATGCATCAGCAGGGATCTGGCTGGTGCCCTTACAAAAACAGAGCACATGTTTGAACACATTCAACATCTCCTCTGAGACAGTTTCCACAAACTGCCATTTAGGTTGTTTGGCACCTGAGGTGTTTCAGAGGAAAATACAACACATTTTTGATGACATACTATGGGAAGAGTATTGAGGTCTGCACAGATGAGCTTTTGATCCTGGGAAATACAGTAGGTAAAATAATGAACAGGAGTTTATTGTAGCTGAGAGCCTATACCTCACAGGGTGAATAACGTGAGGTGTGCAGTATCCATAAAAATTGAGCCCCGTTGGGGTGCCTAAAGATTGCTTTAAGCATATACTATGTATATGTATGGTATGGCACAGGCATTTTATATGCTATCCCTTATAATTTAGTAGAGATCAGGGAGTTTTTGTTTAGCAAAATGAAAAGATGAGCTCTTTCAGCTAACCAAATTATTGTCTAGTATTTTCCCATCTCTCATGGCTCTCTAGGCCATGAAAATTCCTTCTTTTAGGCTGCAGCTTTGTCACATTACCCCTGCTATTTTCTCTATTCCTGAGAGCTCTGAAAACAGTGAAAAATTAATATAATATGCATTTGTGCTTTTATGTTTTCTGCGTCCACAGAGAATTAGATACCTACACAATTTTCAGATGCCATTGAAAATTTTTATCTTCCAATTTTCTCTTGTTGGAGCTTAGTCTCCAGTGTTCTAATCCAGTGCTTCTTGCCCCTGTGTTCAGAGCATTAAGATCTCATAATTTAGAGGCATATCAGCATCATCTACACTGTTCCAATATTTCTATCAAGTTTTTGATTTTAAACATGTATTGTTCCTTTTAAGTAGCAATTAACAGTGGATTAAACAGAGGAATCCCTGTGGTCTTCTGGAAAGCTTGGCTGTAACATTCCAAATTAGGGCTCAAGCTTATTGGGGAATTTTTCTGAAAAAGTCACTTTAATATAAAAAATTGCCAGTTTGTCAAAACTTAAACTTTTTGTGGAAGTGTGCCAATTGCAACAAAACTTAGAGCTGGAGAAGTTTCTTGGCTCCAGGGTGCAGTGCCTGGTCAAATCCAGAATCGGACACTACAGCCCAGATTTGGGACTTGGTAGACACAAACTTGAGTTCCTGATCATTTACTTATGTATGTAGAACTGGAAGTGCAGTTGGAGAAAAAAGTGTCATAAAAGCCCATGGATTTGTAGTTTGGGAAGTCTCCTGTAACTTGAGCTGCTGAGGGCTTGAGTGTGGGTCTGAGCCTCTGTTGTCCTGTGTACTCTGTTTAGAGCAGGGAGTCCTGCCTTTGTGTAACACCTGAAAGGGCTTGGTTTGGTGACTAGAAAACTGTTTCATGTCTTTTAAGGTGGTTCAAGGTAAGAGTTTCCTGTTAACACTATTTAAAAGAAGCTTTGGGTGCAGAAACTTTGAGGGCAGTCTTCATTTAAATACATCTGCTTTTCCCACACAATGGATTGCTCCTTCTATGATTCTGTGATTTATTCTGTGATTTTGATTCATATTATCCTGTAGATCATGTTTTGTTGTGTAAAAGAGTCAGTTTTATTACATTTGCCTTTCTGTGGTTTAAGTGTTGGAACAACTTAAACATCAATATACAAGTTTTGTGGGTTTTTTGTATGATTGTTTTTGTTGGTTTGTTTTTATTTTGAAGGAGAATAGCTCTTAAAAGTAAAACTAGAATTATAGCTTAATGTATAAAAGAAGAAATACTTGGGAAAATAATGCTGTAACATACCTCCACATTGTTAACTAATCTGCTGGAACTGTCTTGTAAACATTGCACCAGGTTAATAAAAAGTCGTGCCCATTTTCAGGTACTAACAGTACAACTAAATAAAGCTTTTCAGTAGGCTTTTTAAGCTGTCTGCTGTGGCACTTGCCAGAAAGCATCAGAGGACTGTGCCACTTTCTCAGGCTGAGAGATGAGCAAGGCTCAAAGACCCTTTTAGCCCTTCCCACCCAGCTCTGCTCTCAGCTGCTCATTCAGATGAAGGCTTGTCTCTAGCTCTTGGCAAGGCTGAAACTCAAAAGCTGATGGTTAAAGACATTGTATTCCAGAAAGTTACTTGTTTGATATCAAATAAGATTGTGTCTCTTGATTTGAACTGTTACAGGAGTCAGAAGAAAGCTCTTAAGCCTTAATGCTGTAGAGCAGGTCCTTTTGTGAGCAAATAGTGCAGGGTCAATTTTTTCTTCGTTAATATTCACAAGACTGGTAAATTCTGTTCTGACTGAAGAGCTCCCTGAAGACCACAACAGGGAGGCTAAAGCCAAGATGGAAAAGTGTGTTAAGGAGGAAAAAAACCACCACAAAAACAGTGAGAGTATGAGGAGCAAAATGATATGAAAGCATGGCATGATTTGGGGAGAAGTCAAGTTTAGTTACTGAAGCAGGGGAAGAATCGGGATTGGGGTGGGCAGACACGGCAAAAATTTGATAAGAGATTGGATCTGAGGCAAAATCCAGGCCTCGGGGGTTTGTGCTGCACTGGAATATGTCACAGCTTGCATATGATGAGTTGCAATCCTTCACCTTCATATGTCAAAGCTATGCTTAAATTATACTTTACTTCATTTGGTCTACCAGTAGTTTTTAGCCCCATAGACAGCAATGAAATGAAGGGTTGATGTTGAAGTAGGCTTGTGTCTAGTATGTCATCAGTGGTGTGATCACCTCCAATAAGACCCAGGAAGACTTGGCAAGTCTTTGTTCTTCAGCCTCCCATCTAACACGATCTGATGTTGGTTCAGTGACGTCTGAATCTTACATGAATTGTCTGGTTAGACCAAGCTGAAAAGTAATTCCTTTTACTATATCATGTTTAGGAAATGATGCAGATGCAGAATAAGCAATGCTGAGCTACTGATAACTACCTGATTTCACAAGCTGGTAACTGGTGATCACAGCACATTTTAAATGTAAGGACACAAAGGTACAGCAATAAATGCAATTTTGCTCTTGGTGGGTGAAGGAAAAAGCTGAACTCATCCGGAGGAGATTAAAAAGATACATTTTTTTTTTTTTGAGGATGCCTTTGTTTTTACATCTGTACCAAAGACCCAGCTGATCTATCCTTTAGAAGTGATCAGTCTGTTTAGAGGTTATGATCCTTAGACTAATCATCATCTTCTGCAGTAGAAGTTTATGAAATGAGACTTAGAGAAATCACCGTGTCTCTTTACTAATATCCTAAAATATTTCTTCTCTCTGCTTGTCCATGGCTATACTCCCTGCATGGATCCGTAGATCTTGAAGGAGGGGACAAGATATAAAATTTGATCATGTTTTTAATGTGAAAATCTTGAGGATGTTGTTTGGACAACTATTAAATGATAACCTCCTCCTGCAACTTTCTGAGAGTCCTGAAATCTCATATAAGTCAGGCCCAGAGTATAAAACTTACTGGTTGCCAAGAAATGAAAACTCTCATATAAGAGAATGTTTCTAAACTTTTGCATTTGTAGACACCTCATGTCTGCTGCTATAAGGGAAGAATTATTTTATTATTTTGACTAACACAGCACAGATTACAGACAGAAATAGAAATTGTGAAGTACCTGCCAGTGCTTCTTGCTGAAATGGCTCCCTTTTAAAGAAAATATTTAGTTGGATATGAAAACATATCCCTATTAGGTAGCAATTTAGTAAAAAACATCTGGAAAATAAATGGAAATTCTTGAGATCAATATCAGTCTGCAGTAGCTTGGATACCATCAATTTTAGTGAATGGTGGGAGTCTTAGAACCTCAAAGGGGTAAAAAGCTTAATTACAGAGGAAATAAACTAGTTCAGGAAAGAATGGCAAAAGTGCTGTGAGTTAGGTCTGATCAAAAACAGACTGATGAGAATACTGGCAAAAGAAAAGACAGAGGAAGATTGATTGTGTCTATCAAGCATTGATTTGTGTTCTGAAACACTTGTGTTTCCATGGGCTCAGAACTACTGGAACAAAACATTTACTTAGAAACAGAGTGAACCAACAGCCATTATGCTGATTATGGTATGTTTGTAGAGAGAAGGAAACGTTTTGCAGGCAAGGATGGGTTATTGGACTGGGATACATGACTGATTTCTTTTACTACTGCAAGCTGGATTTCAAAGAATAACTATACAGTGCCAGACACGATATTATTGACTGCCAGCTACAAAAAACACAAGGAGGAGGAGAAGGCATCTTACCTGAATATACCCTTTCAGGATCATCATAGGTATGTACAGAGTTGAAACAAATCACTATCTGAGGATGCTGTTCTGTCATTGCTCTCCATCACAAAATGAAATCATTGCAAAATTTGATAGGGCCCTGACTGTTTTTTCTTTCTCCTCCTCCAAAAGTTAATAATTAGGAAATGGATTGTTTATTGTATTACCTTGTGCTGCTATTCCTATTTTAGAATGAAAAATACTGTTACTAAAACCAGTTTTCTCAGGGTTTTGACAGAAAGAGGATGTTTAAATGTTACTGTTTATGAATTACTTGGGGCTTCAGTGAAGTTGACTGTCCTGCAGCTGATTATTTTTAAAGATCTGTTTAGTTAAATGAGATGATAGTCATAATAAAAAGAAGAGGTTTTAAAAAGTGAAGGGAGGCTCATCTTGTAGCAGATAGGATTATTGATCCATGAATAATTTTAAGATATTATTTCATCTGTTTTTTAAAGTAAATTGGTCAATAGACCATAAAATAACCCTGTGTTAGTGTCACACTAATCTAAAATCAGTGAAGTTATTGACAGTACAGAAATAAGTCAAGTGGACTGTCTGGGGGCATAGTACGAAGAAGCTAAGAGGGAAAAGACTACAATTCAGTCATTTCCAGAAGAGGAGGATAACTATCATTATCAAAGAACTGTTATTGCTGAATAGCCTGAATGTACAAAACAATATAAAACTAAAACAGGTTAAAGCAGGGTATTACTTATATTCTAATGCAGAACCTTTTGAATTGTATTAGAAAGAACCCTTGACTTGAGCACTCTTTGCATCTGATCTAATTGTAGAAGATAGAAATAACGTTTTGGTCAAGCTTTTGGTAATTTGTTAACAGCTTAATACAGGGTAAAACACGGGGCAGAATTCTTGAGGGTAGCTGCATTTGCGTATGGAGTATTTTTGTTTTCTGAAGTTCTTATTGCTGTATTATTTTAAAGATACTCAGACTTTGAAAAAGAATAACTTTATTGCTCCCTTCATATAATTTTGCTTTGCGTTACTCTCAGGAGAACAACACAAGACAAAAAGAAAGAAAAAAGCCAAGAACATGAACTGTACAAAGCATTTATAAGAAACATATAAGTAATCAGCTTTGATGTTGCTAATAAAAGAGCATGTGGAAAATCTAGCAATAGCATTACAAAAATATCACACATATAAATCATTAAAAAACAAACAGGGCCAGATGCTGCTGATACAATTTTAGCTTTGTCTAATGTGTGAGGCAGGTGTTTTCTGTAGTGTATGCGTTCGTCTAATTTGGGACAGGACTGGAGCTTGCTATGCTTAGTGCCCGATCTATGCAAAAGAAACCCAACCAGAGTGTGAAGCAGGAGAGGGCATGTAATCTTGTCTTAGCACCTGTGGGATGTATCCTGTGTCCACCTCGTGTCTGTGGACTGATGTCTGATATATATGTCTGATAATTTTGTTTTCCTGATTGATAACTTAAAATGTTTGTTTTACCTAATTTTGTTGAAGACTGCTAACCAGCTTCATGGTAATTTCCTACCCTGGCCAGCCCATGAACATTCCCTCCTACCTACTGTGTTTAAAAGATGGACCTATGAAATCAATTTCTTACCTCTTCAGGGTAAAAGGACTTGGGCTGTGTGCTCATCTATTGAGATTACCTACCTCTGACAAATGTGTTTTAAGTTCTGCAGTCACAGTGAGGAGAGGAGGTGAGATCTAAGTTTTGTTTGTTTGCATTTTTTTAATATGTTTACGTTTATTTTTATAGGTCCTACATTACTAAAGTTCCTAAGATTTCTAGAATTTGGTTTTAGGCTTGTAAATAACTTCATGTTTTTTCTGGTTATCCAGTCTAAAATAGAGATCTGTTGTATTTAAGTTTGTAACCTTGTATGAAAATGGATAATAAAAGATGAGATTTCAGTTACTTAAAAAACCCCCAACCAACCAAAAAATCCCAAACAAAAACCAAAAAGAAAACTAAACCAAAAAGAAAACTAAAACAAAACAAAAACCCAAACCACAAAACCACACTAAATGAAAGCAGGTAAAAATCTATTTAACAATATGACTATATGAACATATAAGCATCAGAAGAAAATAATTTTTTCTTTGTATTAGCTCAGATAATTACATCTTAGAGCAATCTTGGAAAAACAGCGAAGGAATAAAGGAATGGCCTTCAGTGCAGCTAATAGAAGACAATGGTTGTGGTGCAAAGATGCCAGAGAATATAATAAAAAATTTCTGTTGTGATCTAAATTTAGCATTATCAGAATCTGGGGAAAATTATGACTGAGAAGTCATTAGGGCAAGAACGAAGTCTAGTGCTGCAGGAAAAAATAGCTGATGCCAAACTAAAGGCATCTTTATTTACAGATGATTCAGATCTAAATAGTGGTTCAGAAAATTGCTCTCTAAAAATGGAAGCCATCATCATATTAAACTTCACATGGAAGTGAGAAAACAGGAAACAATAGCACCAGTACTGTCGAGACAGTCCATGTGGACTGTCCCCTCTCGTGGTGTTCTTTAAATAGGTCTACACATATATTTATCAGGGGACACCTGGGTTGTCTGTATGTGTGTGGTGGTGGTGATGGGAGAGAAGTTTGTGGAAGCTGGTTGGGGACAAACATTAGGAAAGGTAAAGGGTGGACAGCCATTGGCAAAGATTATGGTGACACATGTCCATGATTTAAACTATGAAACATTTGTAGTTTTGTCATGAAGACTTGATTTTCTTAGTGTAATATCATCTGTTTATTGTTGGTTATTTAACTTGAATGTGAATGTGGCTGGAATACAGCTCTGACTGTCATGATTTTGGAGAAGTTCTGAATTTGAACTCATTTTGGGTCCATATTTTCCATCTGCCTTCACTTGCGATAAGGGGTTTATCCAAACCCCAGGTTCAGATAGTTTCAAGACTGCCATTGTTCCAGATGCAGTTGTGCATTTCTGTTTCTCAGGCCCATAGGTGATATTAAAGTTCTCCATTGCTTTATGCCTTTTGCCTGTTGCAGTTAGCTAAGTAGTTCAGTCTGGATGTAGTAACCATTTTGGTGAAACTATTTTAAAATTAAATTAAATTCTCAGTATTTCAGAGTTTTTTCACAATTATTTTTAACGTTAAACTTTATAACGTACAATCTGTGCATTGACATTTTGGTGCAATTTACATTTAAATTGATCAACTTAAAATAAGATCAAATGTTTGTAGCAGAAACATTCCACATAATAATTAAAGAAGTTTCTAAGTAGCTGTGTACCTTATGTAACTTAATATGGCTTTAGATATTTGATGCAATCGTGCTTCAACTCAGATTAAACTTTGACAGGCTTCAGTGTATTTTTTTTTTTTAATTGGGTCTGAGCTGTGCCGAAATTAAAGTCCTGGTCAACACAGTCATGTCTGTACTTTCTGTGGAGTGTATTAGTGGCTGCATACTTCTTTCAAGTCATTATTTCAGGGAACTAACCCCTCTTTTGATGAGAAAATTATAGAAAGGCTACAGAAAGTAAAACCAATTCATAGAAAAGCTCAAAGCTGGCACTATGAAATCAGTGAAGAATTACACATCTTTCTCAGTTTTGGAAAGCGGGACTTTAATTGGAAAAAGAAAACCAACACCAAGCTCATTAGATTTTATTCATTTATTATTTAATGTCTGTTTTCATGTTTGTACACAATGTGTAGTTTAGTAGATTTTGTAGTCAAAACAGTGGATAATGCCCCCATTACCCTGCAGGATTCTGTACGTTCATAAAATCCTCAGTTGTTTTCTCGCCATTTAATATTGTCTATTTAAGGTTCACATGAAAAACAGTCACTGGGGAGTTGGAACATGGTTTTTATTATCTGGCTGTTGTCAGTGATGGCATATGAAAGCATAAAACATCTTGAATTTTGTAAGCTAAGGTAATTGTGCAGGATTCTTGACAATGAATTCTTGTTTTGAGTAGTAAATGATCTGGTATGAAATTCATCATAGTATCTAAATCATGCTCCAGAAGGCGGTAATTTTTCATCTAAAAAGGACTTTGAAGTGTACTCTGTATTTTTTCTGTAGTATCTCTTGACAAAAGAGCAAATTATAACTGGGATGATCTTTTACTGCTTTCTTAATATGATCCTCTAAGCAAAGCCTGAGTGCCGTAGTTAAGCTGAGTGCTTTTTTTGCTTGGAGCCATTTGTGTGTCCTTTTTCCCCTGGAAATCAAAGACTGGGGAGAGAAACCATTACTGTAGCTGCTGACCCAGCCATTGCTGCAGTTTCTCTTTTCCTGCTTTGCTGGTAGATTGCTTTTAGGTGGGTTTGCAACTTCTGAAAGACAAAACTGTTTAGGCAACTAGGACTGGAGAAGCCAAAAATAGTGTGGGAAGAACTTTTGAACTTTTTAAATCAGAAAATGAGGAAGTTCACTTCTACAGTAGTGGTCACCAGATGGCACTGTTACATGTGATGTTGCATATTGCTTTTTGTGGTCTTCAAGCAAGGTATTCATAGTTGTTATCTGATATTATTTGTGTCCTGAGACAATTGGTTGAGAGCAAATGCAGCCATAACCAAAGTCGGTGCTGTGTTGCACCTATTTTGAAGGGGTTGTTTAGACAGTGCTGCTTCCAGAGAACCAGGGATTTATACATAGACTGAGCTTACTAGAAAGGGAACATTGCTTATGTACCACTTGTTATGGACTTATGCAAATAAGTGTGACGAGTCATAGATGACTTTTGGAAAATGATCAATGAGGCTTCCACTGAGCAGTGGTATTGTGTTAAAATAATCCAGTAATAACCTCACTTTTACACTTGTGTCCTTTAGAAATAGTCAGGGTGATGGGAGGGCTGAAGATGCCAGGGCTGTGCTCTTATGAGAATGGGGATTGATTTGTATTTTTGTTGAAGTTCTTTATAAAGAGTGTTGTTTGGTGGTGGTTTGTTTGTTATTGTTGGGGTTTTTTTTTTACTAGTTTATTTCTTTAAAATATTTAGATTCTTTAAACCTTCAATCAGTTTTGTAAGTAAAATGTTATTATTTTTACTCAGTTTTATGCCATGTCTTAGTAATTTGTAACAGTTTTTAATAGAATTATTGAAAAACTGCTTGACTACTAAATGCCGCAAACCACTGATGTTCACTTTCACATATGCCTGTTGTACCACATGTAAATCCAGTTTACTGTCACCAAAAGTAGATGTACTTCACATTTAAATCCCTTTCCATTTTAAGGTCGTTTATAACATATGGGTACGTAAAACAGCACTAAAATACCTGTACTGCAAGATCACAATTGAAAGGTTGTGTGTGAGAAGAGCTAGAAAGTCTATAGGTACTTACAGCAGAATCTTGCTAGATCTCTTAGTAGTTTTGAGGGGAGACAGGGATGAAAAAAGCCTATTGGAAGAGGAGAGAGCATTTATGTCCCTTCTATTCTTTAGGTACTCACTCATCAAGGATCTAGCAGAGAATGAAGTCAAAGCTCTTAAAAGTCTGTTTCTTATGGGAAAATATTGCCATTCTAGAAATCTACTTTATTCTTCTTTAACTGTAATACTACACCAAACAACGAATAAAAAGAGTGTATCTGTTTATATAATTACATCTAGCCTCATTTCAGGGCTATTTCCAGACTCTGATTTTGAATGTGGCTTTCCTTGGTTTAAAGCTGAGCAAAGGAAAATAGCTGAATCATTTTCCCTCCTCTTATCAGAGGACTATTGAAGTCACTATCAGTGTCTTTCCAAAGTTGTATATTGATTCTAGTTGAAGAATTTTAAAGGATACCTGATTCACTGGATCAAGATCCACACAGTTATAGGTTTTTCTGTTGAGGTGATCGGTGAAATTGATGATTACACTTCTGGTCAGTTTTTAAATCTGTAGATTAACATTTTAAACTTGGAAAAGTACAGAGGTTTTTTCACATGGGCCACTAAATGACATGAAAATAAAATCCTTAAACTGTATGAGCTGAGGCAGAGTTTTGAACCAGTTAAATAACTTGAGAAAGTTGCATTTTATTTGCAGGAGCCCCTGTAACATCAAAAATGTGCAGTTATCTCCTCTGATTCTTATGTAAGTTCCACAAAAATTCCATTGATGTTTTTCTCCCCAGGAAGGCTCTTACAAGATCAAATGAAGTTAACAGGCAGCAGATTTAAACCAAACTGAATTAGGTATTTCTCTGCACAGTGAGAAATTTAAACTCTGCAACTTATGGCTAGAAGTTGGTATGGATGCCAGAAGTTTACATAGCTTCAATAAAGCAACCATGAAAGAAAATCTCACTTGGAGATATTAAAAACAGAATTACATGAAGCTCAGGAAGTCTGAGAATTGCAGATTGCTGGGGCTGGGGTGGTATCGAGGCAGTACCAGTCTCTTCTTCTGTCTCTTTCTCTTCTCCATGCATTTGCTGTTGGCTGCTGTCAGAGCTTAGAGGGAGATCTTCTGTCTGACAGTATATAGCCATTCTTACGCTGTCAAATACCGTGCTAGTGTTACTCCTGAGCTATCAGTAAGTAAATGTAATGGCTGCTGTGGTGGATAAATAAAAGTTGCTTTCTAAAGCTACTTTCAAAGACATTTCTATTCTCTTACAGTGAATAATCCTTCTCTTGGAATTTTGATTAGTGTGTATATAGGATATATAGGCACCTAATTTTTTAATTTGTGTGTTCTCTTTATCTAGTAGTGCTTATGTATTGAATACCTAGACTTGAGAACTGGTTCTACCTAGTTTGTAAGTGCAGTGTAGGAGAAGGACTTCCTTTTTCTACAGTAAGAAAGAATTTCTGCAAGAAATTCTTAGAGGAGGCTTTCACATTTTTAGGCTGTACCTTAACTGGTACTGATTAGAGATCCATGTTATTGTCCTGTAAGGTCAGCATACTTGGTCTAGTATGAGTGGATACCAAGACAGTATGCTATATTTATAACTGTAGTGTTACTCACGGTTTGACACGAGGAAGAGTTGATGCAACTGATGGAATGTTTCTCCTAATGGAGGGTTGAAACCAAAAGTATGAAATAAGTAATTGCTGGTTTATGATTTTTGAGGAAGCCTAGTGATGTTTATACCAGAAGATGTTGAATACTTTATCATCAGTGGACAGTCAATATATGCAAATCCATGACCAAAATGTGATATACAGTTGTATAACTGATCTTCTTTCAGGCTTGGTATAGTAGCAACTTTAAGTGGTGGTCCACCTCAGCCTATCTTAGTAGGCAAGTTATGACTCTTGTATGTCATGACGAACTCTTGAAGAAGGCAGTATGAGGCAAAGAAAACATTATATCTTTACATTTTGCACATTCAACATTTTTCCATCAAACTCCTGAAATGAATACTTCAGAATTTTTATAAAACTATCTTTTTTTCTTTTTTTTGAGTGAGGGTGTTGTCGTGGTTTA
>NW_010256112.1:0-9055 GCF_000690775.1 Eurypyga helias
CTTCCTTCCTTCCATCCGTCCGTCCATCCTTCCGTCCGCCCTTCCTTCCGGCCTTCCGTCTGTCCGTCCTTCCTTCCGTCCTTCCATCGTTCCGTCCTTCCTTCCGTCCTTCCTTCGTTCCGTCCTTCCTTCCGTCCTTCCTTCCTTCTTTAAGTTGCTTCTAACCTAAACCGTTCGATGATTCTATGTTCACGGAAGTACTCACACGACTGGCTGTGCTCGCCCGAGAGGAGGTAGTTGGCCAGTTGTTTCAATACTTCAGGAAGAGGACATAAAACATAAACCAAAAGCACTTTTCACTGTGCTTTCATTCTTTTGACACAAGGCACACTTTGCTAGAAGAAAATCACTAGGATATGAAATTGCCTAAGAAGGTGAACTTAATTTTTTTTTTTTTTGGCCATTATTTAAATTTATCCATTTCATACTACATTAGTATTCCATAAAAAATTTTCCAAGACAAGTTCCTATTTTTTCCTATTTGGAAAAAAAAATGTAGTTTGAGCCTATTTATTTATTTATTTTTAAAAAGAAACTAACATCATTGTTGTCTTTCTGATATACATAACTCATTACTATGAACTACATGTATTAAGAAAGAAAATCTCTCCTTAAACTCAGTAAAAGGGAATACATACTTCTGAAACATGTTTAATTTATACATCTTAAATATGCAGCAGATCTTCTCATCTGGACACTAATATGAATCTTTACATCTTTTATAAACAGTACTACCCTAGTGTTCATGTCAAAACTATAGTCAAGCACCTCTGGATTTTAGTTAGTGTAAGTTAGTTCAAGAACTATGGTTATCAGTTTTATCTTTATAAGCTGCATGAATAATTCACGTGTCAGATTGAAGGGATTAAGGGCAATATGCCTTAAAGCGGATGAATTGCAATGCTTCTTTTTATGCAGCTGTTCCAGTAGACCAGAGCCTTTGTTGCTGTGGTACAGCAGGAGATCACCTTCCTCTGGGCTTCCT
Organism: Eurypyga helias; assembly: GCF_000690775.1. NCBI lineage: Eukaryota > Metazoa > Chordata > Aves > Eurypygiformes > Eurypygidae > Eurypyga > Eurypyga helias. The sequence goes on from NW_010256112.1 coordinate 986, forward strand.
AATGGCCTGCGGCATCAGTTTTCACACATGGAAAAGGACTAAAAGGCTCTTATTCTGACCCCTTTTGCTTGGATTTAAGCGACAACATAAAGCATAAGATTACACAGAACCACGTCTCTTTTTGCAGTCTGCTTACTACACTCCCTTGACACCCTGCAACCAGTAACATGCTCCTCCGTGCCAGAGGAACACAGCCACACTGGGACAGGAAGAGCAAGCAAACATCCAGCTTTGCAGCCCTTTTCTGACGTTCAGCCTCTATGGCACAGACATCGTAGCATCAAAATTTCAGAGTACAGAGTGACTTATATAGGAATAAGAGCAGCATAAAGCATTTTTCACACTATCTACCCCGACTTGGTTGTTCCTACTAGTCTTCCCCCAAACTGCTGATCCCACCCCATAAAAAGCTCTATCATCAGGACCCGTTGCCAGCAAGACTGGACTCCCCAGCAGGATGAGTTGTTTCAAAGAAACACTGCTACCCTTTTTTCAATATTATTTTTTAAGGTTCTGCAATCTGACATTAGTTAGCTCTTCTCAGACAAGCAGTCAGAGTGGATTCAAACGGTTCAGGCGAGTCAGAGTTGTACAGACAAGCCCTGTGCAAAGAAGCATTGATGGTATTCTTCCCCTAGCAACACATATACATCAGACTTTTTTCATTCTGATTGGAGAACCATGCCATAAATTTGATTTGCAGCATATCATATGAAGGAATGATTGTAACAAAATCAGGCATTGCAAGAAATATTTCTTGCTAGTTAGAAATGACAAGATGGAACATTTACCGCATAACTGCAACCCTCAAAATTTGTTTATAAAATCCAGGGAATCTATAGTCTTAAAGTACAAGGAAGCTGAGAAAAGAGTCATGTTTAAACATGTCTACAGATGTATGATAAATAAAGCTCTAGAGCACGCAAATCCCTTGCATATAGCTACCAGCTCTCCCAGTGTTCTAAAGAATTCTAAATTCTGAAGAATTTACCTTTGCCCCCAGCATCTGCCCAGAAATGATGGATGGGATTACGCCACTCTTGCAGGGTTTTGGCTTCGCTTCATTTGTGTTTCATGATGGTGAGGCCTTACCATTTTCTCTGATCTACTCAACTTGATTCAGATTTGCCAGCCATGAGCTAGTTTCTCTGAGAGTGGAACACCACCACACAACATTTCTCAGTGTAAGAGAGACACACAGCCAAACACTAAGAGGTAAAGTACAGTGTGGTGACATAGATAGAAAATACACAGGATTAACGGCATCATAAACATCCTACACTCCTTCAACAGGAGAGACCATGTTAGAGGAAGCATGAAAATAAGTAGTAGAATTGCATTTTATGGGGCAAACTGATATGGCTGAGGCTTTAGCTGATCTGAAAGTAAGTTAAGTAAATAATATTCATTTCTATTATCTGCTGATTTTCCTGTGTTGAAATGTTGCATGGAAAAATACCCCTAAAATGATAATCAGCATTAACAAATCAAGAAAGCATGGAAATTCACTGCTGGTGGAGACCTAAGCAGCTCCAATCTAAAGATTCCCAGTAAAGCATGGTATGTTGAGAATTAATCTGAAATGTAAACATGCTACTTCTGTGAGGGCAGAGGACCATATTTTGGCTGACTTCAACAGCTGGTTGCAGCACAGCAGAGAGGTGCAGTAACAAAAAATTGCAATATTTTTAGGCTGCAAAGTCTTCAATTCACATAAGAAGGTAGCTAGAGCCTCTTAAATATCAAGTACTTCTTTCTGTCAAGATTATCTTACCTGCAAATAGCTTGACTTCAGCTTATTCACACACCCAACACCCACAAAAATCTTTGTAAGCCATAAAACATCTAATTAACCATGAAGAACAAGGGATGCAGATTAACACAAGTGCTAGCTACATTGAAAATAATCACAAACCCAAATACTTTACACTAAAAATGAAAATACACACCCTAATAAGATAGGCAGAGGTGTAACAGAAATAATTTTGCAAACAGCTGAAGCCAATTTACGTGTTTTCCATACCTGATGTGAAAAGGACACTTTTTGTTCTCTTCATCCTTCTCCTTTCTTCACTTCTTTTGGTTTTATTAAGCCTTTTCTTAAGTTCTTATTGAAGAACTTAATGAAGCTCTTCACAGAGAGGGTGGTGAAGCACTGGAAGAGGTTGCCCAGAGATGTGGTGGATGCCCCATCCCTGGAAGTGTTCAAGGTCAGGCTGGATGAGGCTTTGAGCAACCTGGTCTAGTGGAAGGTGTCCCTGCCCATGGCAGGGGGGTTGGAACTGGACAATCTTTAAGGTCCCTTCTGACCCAAACCATTCTGTGGTTCTGTGATTTTATTTTTATTTTTCTGTCTTGTCCATTCTTATGCCTTTGAACATTCCTCCTCTTTTTTTTTTTGTTTTGTTTTGTTTTGTTTAGTCGATGGGAGAAAGAGCAGAAGCAATAAGCTAGGACCTTAAGCCTGCATACCACAGGTTTTGTTACAATGGTAACACAAAAAAAATCCACATTTCAGTAAGACTATTCTCAATGAAGAAAGCAGGAGAAGCACAACAGCACAAGCCATGGTCAATTTTTCCTGCACCAACATATTGAGAAAAGCACTGCCAAGACATCTGTAGAGGAGTGTGCATGTCTGGCTGTTCCTGCAAGCACGTAATGCTCACTTTGAGGTTTTCAAAGAACTGCAAATTAAATTTGGGTGAACCAGCAGCTGAATTCCCTGGTTAGCTGGCTGGTAGTTGCTGAGGCAAAAGGAAAACCTTCCACTGGCCAAGCATCTGTGGGTCTTAGTTGGTTTCAGCTGCCACCTGGGTGTAGGCTTACACATTTCTCCACCTGCTTTTGCTCACCTCAGATGGGCCCCAACATCTGAAGCTACAAAATGGTACTATGCTGTCACTTCTCTGGCTCAGCTTCACAAAAAGACGTTGTAGTTTGAGCAAAACTCAGGTCAAACCAGTCTGGAAAAATCAAGCCAACACCTGAGAAAGTCCAGGTAATAATTCCAGGGTAGAGGAGAGGGTCAGAAGCCAAATATAAAGCAGTGTATATGGGCACCTAAAATAAACAGCCAGTTATACCAAACATGATCTCCCATAGAGGGACTGATACAGACAGCGATTATTAAAAAGCCTCTGTCCCCTACTCCAACTCAAAACCTCACTACAGCCCATCCTAAGCATTTATAAACCACAAGTCAGGCCTCCAGAAATCATGCTGCTTTAATAAATATATAATGTATTTTTAGACATTGCCCACAGTGTCCATTTATTTTTCCAGGAAGCCTCCTAACTTCACTATGTAAGTAAACAGTTCAACAGTCACTACAAAAGGGAAACAGAAAATAATGGTCCCCTGCTCTTTGTATGAGGGAAGCTCCATCTGTCATATCAAAATCCCCTGTACCAGGCAGGTGGGTATTATAAATGACCTCTCCTGTCACCTCTAGTCTTGTCTGCACTGCCTATTTCGTGGGCCTCCTCACGCCCCCTCGCAAGCCACCCCTTTTCTCTCCTCAGCCTGTCTGCGCACTCGCGTTACCCCGTCCCACTGCATCCCACCATTCAGGCCCATCATATCTGCGGAATACAGATTTCCCTTTTTGGTTTTGATTTTTCATTGGGTTTTGGTTTTTTGGTTGTTTTTTTTATGTGTGTGTGTGTGTGTTTGTTTGTGGTTGTGGTTTGTTGGGGTTTTTTGGGGTTTTTTTGGAGATTTGGGGTTTTTTTTCCCAATAAGTTGCAAGTGTCTTTAAATGAGCAAATTAAGAAAATGGTAGCCATTCTTCTCCACTCTGACTCCACTGAAAGTGATGGGAATCTGCAATTGTTTTGAATGAGGAAATAAAATCGCAGGAGATGGAAGACAGGTATAACAAAATGAAATGCAAATTAGGGCCACGTCTCCATATCACGAGACTAAAGTCACAGACACGTGATAGAGAAGACTGGTGATATGCTCACTTATTCCATGGGTGAATTTGGTCTGGAACAATTTTTTTTTATATTTATGAAGATGAAGAAGAAGAGCTTTTCAAAATGTTAAAAAGCAATTCTTGCAGAGTGTCTAGACCAATTATCACAACCTCAACAAAATCTGTATCATTTTGCAGCCATAGATTTCTTTATGTGCAATAGTGAGGCAGTGTTTTGTACAACTATGACTTTTTTTCAGCATTTGCATAAAAAGATTGCTGAAAATCACATTTTAAGGACAGCTAATCCATCTCCAGAATTACAACCACATTAATATTATTACTCATGTATGAGGTTATAGTATAACCCTCTCCCCTTTTCATAAAAGAGCTTCAACCTGAATTATTTCTAACATATTTTTAACAAGTTACTTCAATATATAACTCAGCTGCAGGGATATTGCTAACATTTTTAGCTCTCTAGATTTTTGTGGTTTATGGTGTTTGTAGTACACCATGCATCAAGTGAAATGCAATCTTTGCAGAACATCTATTATTTTACATACGATCTGATAATTTCCATGTCATCTTTCTGCTGTTTTCTGTACATACCAGTCCTTTACCTTGAACTTTTAGAATTATATAGTAAGACCTGCAAGCAGTGCTTCAAAACAAAAACCTGTGGTTATGATTTCCCAGATAAAACAATTATTTTCAATATGAACTGTAATCTGTAGTATTTCATCTGTATTCAATGTCAGCCTGGTAATCTAACAGGAGCATTTCTCCACTGATTTTCCACCTCTTCATTCACTGAACTTTGGATGCCTTGTCTTGTCTACTCTGTAAAAAAAAAAAAAAACCAACAACTTACTTGCCCTTAAATTTACAGAGACATTTAGTTAATACATGTTTCCTGTGATGTTTGGATGGTTTAATCATCAGTTATGAACTAGAACTCACATCTTTTTATTTTCTCCAAGCCACAAGAACTATTCTTTCAGAAAGGTAGGTTAATTTCCTACCACCACGCTTAGTTTTATGCCACTGAGAAAAAGTCAGCAGTCTTACACCACTGTAAAACTGATGTTGTATCAGGCCTTTGAACAGAAAGAGGAAGGTTGTATGGATGAATCCGGGCTGAGTACTTTTGTACAGATTATGTTTCACCCTTTCATTCTGTTCTATTGTGAAAAGGTCCAGAAAAGTTAGAGCTGCTTTAGGCTTTGTTACAACACTTTTACATGTCTTGATTTTATTTTAAACCTTTCAATATAGAGGTAATGTGCATGAATGCAAAAGAAAGAACTTGTGAGGTACTTGAGCTACAGGAAGAGGTAGTGCAGTTGTCCTTGGATCATCTGTTTAAGTGGAGTTTCAGAGAGCTGCCACTGACAGAGGCTGCTCATCCAAGTGTGAATGCTACCAGAAGCCCAGAAAAAGAAGTCTCATGCCCCTGTACAGTTGACTCTGAATCTTTTGCTGAAAGGAAATACTGCTGAGATAAATAGCAGAGAAGAGAATCAACAGTAAAAGGCAAATATTACTTCTGCTTTGCAGGGTCCCCTCAATACTTTTTCCGAGGAGGAAGACGTCAAGCACCCATTGCTCTCCCACAATTATTAACTCCGCAGCAGGGTTACTGCTGGCTGTGCTCTGGCAATCTAAAATGCAATGTGCAACTAGAACAACTTACAGGTGTATTAATCACCACTTACTCTTGGTAGCGAAGGATGTGTGAAGCATCTTCCAGCTTTAAGGCAGGTGCCGTATAAAGTTCATCACATAGAGCCAATTCTTCATCCTGAGACAGTGCTTGAATAGTAGCACTTACTGCAGTGAATGAGAGTTTAATTTCCAAAGGGACACTAACATTCATGAAATAGTTGAAGAAAGTTTTGCACACAAATTCTGTTTCACAATAGCCAAATCAGGCACACACATAGGATAATAGTGTCCTAGCAACTCAGAGTGCTCTGCCCGCAACAACATTTGCAGATTTAACCAGATCGTCACTTTCTGTCTAGGAGATTCTGCCAGACTAAAAAAGGGGGAGAAGGAGGAATAAAAAACACTTTAATAGTAACTAAAGAACAGCGTCTTTTGAGAGAGTGTGGCTGGGAGGTGGGGGCCAAGAGCAGGAGCCAAAAGCATTAGAGAGACCATTGTGACAGGTGACAGCTGAAGATGGTGTGTGAGGAGCAGGAAGAGGTGAACATGAAGCTCTACTGAAAGAGATGTACTAGAACAAATGCCTTCAGAGGATTATTTTAACAAAATTGCTAATTTAAAATAATGAAAATATTCACCGAGTAGAGTGAGTGAGTCATGAATTGAACCAAGTCAATTAAGTTGGCCAGCACCTGGCACAGATGGTTTTCTGGCAGCCAAGAACCTCAGTTCCCATTCTTCCTTTAAGAAACAGGGAAGAGGGGGACAAGCAAGCAGCAGCTAGTTAGAAAGTTGCACTTCGGTTCCCTCTGAAAGAGTTTTTTCCTCTCTCTAAATCTTTGGTGTGTTCAGTTGCATTTTTTGCTTTCTTCAGTGGCACTCCTGGCATATGAAGGTCTTGTCTCATTCCCATCTCCTCCATTTTTAGTTCTTTATTCCCAGCCCTGCATCACAACTCCCGACTTTGATCATGAAAATGCACTTTCTTTTTTATCAAAACAAACAGTTATGTTAGCAGAACTGAGAGGGTTTCAGGAACCAGAAAGAGCAGCCAGGAGATGGGAAAGAGCAAGAATATCTGTCTCCAAAGAAAACACACTGCGAAGCACCCTCCTGAGAGCTCGGCCAGCTTCAGCCAGGCTCCTGGCTCTCCAGAACTACTCCCTAGGCCTTGGCCCGGCACATCTACACCCACTCAGTATCAGCTGCATTTGCCATACTGATGTGAATTTCACAATACTGGCTGTTTTCCGGATGCCCTTCTGTTCTGGAATCAAGAGAAATTCACTTACATTAAAAACCAAACAAAAACATTTGTGGTTTGAAAGACAAGTTAGATAATGTGAAGCCTGATGATTCAACACATCTAGCAGGAAAAAAACTACATGAAATCAGTAATTTACTGATAACTTGATTTCATGTCTTCTTGAACTGACTCATGACCTTAAGGCTCAATACATAAGGCTCAATACACTCCCATCTGCGTTTGACTAGGTAGGACACAGGGTTGCTTTCCCTCAGTTTGTCCATGCTTTTTCCTCAAAAAAAATCAACTTCCCTGTGTCTATACACTGTGTACACAACCTAAAATGGGGGTGCTTTTCTCTCCGTACACAAACGTGCCCACAATACAGCAAAAGACTACAAAACTGAGAGAGAGGCCATTGGCTTTATCCACTCCCAGATGGAATAAACAGATCAACCATATCAATGGAGTGTGAGAGCACCTGCTCTTCCTTGTCATGCTTCTGACACCAGTGCTATGGTGGAAGCGGTTTCATGGCACATGGTGAATGACCGTAAGAGCTTGCTCTAGCCAGCTGCACACTCCCTGTTGCCTTGGTTGTGCCAGCTTTTATATTGTTCATCAGATTTCTCCATGAGCCAGCGTAACTTACGCAATGCACAGAAACAACCTGGCAAAAAATGAAGACGGTTCTGCTGTTTCAGTGAGTCAAGTCAGTTCAGCGGAAGGTGAGCCATTAACCAACAGCCTCCACCAAGGAGAAAGCAATCTGAGTGACCTTGCATGGATCATTTTCTCCTTTACCTCAGCTTCCTTTTTGTACACAAGGCTCATACAGGAAAAGGCATGCTATTAGAAGTGGGGGTTTTCTTTTGAATGTTTGTGAACTTCATCCAGTTGTTTTGGATGGACTTATTTCTGTTTTCCCAAGTTCTGAGTTTCCTGTAGTTAACCAGAAACCAACTACTTGGTAACTGGAGGCTAGACAGAAAGAGGTAACCGTCTCTTCCTAGCAGCGTGCCCACTCTCCGTGACTAGTAGTGAGCTACTCCAGTATACAAGGCTTTAGCTAGTATTGCATAGCCGTGTGCTCTGAAGGCACATCAGCCTCTGCACAGATGGCTGTAATTCTTCCAACACAGAGCTACTTCTCTGCTGTGTAAACCTGCAAAAGGTTTGGGCACAACTTTGCTTCAGGAGACAGGAGGCTGAGAACCAGCTCGGCATTCCTAGC
>NW_010256112.1:9086-25121 GCF_000690775.1 Eurypyga helias
TCAATGCTTTTATCTGGATTTTGAATGCAGGTAAATGTTGCTTACATGCTGCCAAGGTCTCAGATATCGCCTCCAGAACCAGAACTTTCACAAAGAAAGATTTAAACCAGAATTCAGATTTGTGGAGATGGGGTAGGTACAGGAGAAAAGGGGGAATCTAGCTCCCGGCCTTGCACTTGACACCTTCCTCAAGGTCTCCTGGCTTAAATTGGAAGCCTGATACACTAAGAAAATTACCATTTGAAAACACCATTTCCTGAAAAAATATGAGACCTTTCAGATTCTAGGAAGTATTATCAAAGTTCTTGGTAGCTACAACCAAGGCTATTCCCTCCCTCCACCAACAATATACGTGTTCTCAGGAGGCATATACATCATGAGGTGTTTAGATCAGCCAATAACAAAGGCTTCTCACTCCACAGACTTCTCTTTTCCTCTACTAAGTGAAAAAATTCCTTTTAAGTGAAATCTGTAAACTTCAGAGGTAGCAGACAGCTATTATGTTTGTTCTGTATGAATTGCAATTTAAATACTCATCAACAAGTTACTCTTATGACAAGAAGAGATCGCAAAAGTCCACTATGGTTTCTGCTCGTTAAAAATCTACCCAAGCAACCCCTTCTAGATTTTTTCTTGCTGTTATGTCTGAATCCTGAGATTTAACACTTAGCCTTACTGCAGTCCTTCACATGAAGCAGACATATCTGAATAACTAAGGTTCTTTCAGATATGAAGAATGCATGGCCTGATACATTAATGATTGGCCCCTTGCTCAGTCTGCCTGCTCAGTTTCACTACTCTGAGTCACCAAGGCTCAGATTTGACCCAGAATAGGTCATAAAAGTCGTTATTATTGTAAGCACTAACTCCATGTATTTCAGCATTTTGGTTGGAACATTTGATACAGAGAATATGCCAGGAGTCCTTTCAGAGGATGAGTTTACGAGTGCAATCATTTTGGTTTGACAAAGCCATTGTGCAATTTAGTTTCAACTCACAAACACAATTCAAGTTCAAATTAGCCAGCTAATGGGACGTTGCACTTTTTTTCAAACCTCATCAACAACAATGTGCAGCACCATGTAGTTTTCATATGCGTGAGATTCAGCACATTTTCTTGTCTCAGCTTTACATGGGTTTGTACCTAATGTACCTCACTTAGAGTTTGAGCCTAACTGCAGAACTGCTTCCGAAATTTGCTGCATAGGTCGTGAAAATTGAACCCCATATATTACACAGACACATAGTGAGGGCTTGGGTGTGAGGAAGTCTCTTGAAACCATCAACACCAACAAAGGTCTACAAATAAACAAGAAGGCAGAATTAAATCTAGTTCTTTTAAAACATTTATAGTCCTCTGTGAAATATTTGGCAGCCTTTTAGAGAAAGGACTTTGACATAGTCCAGAGAGAGTCAACAAGAGTGATAAAATGTGATTGTTAACATGCACAGAAAGTCTGGAAAAACATGAATACCATAAACTGAAATCTAAGCTTTTAAACTCTTCAAATGGTGTTTCATAAAGGAATAGAGCAAAGCCAGCAGTATCACTCCAGGAAGAAGGCATTACATTTTGCAGAACAATGGAGCAACAATGGAGTTCTTTGCTTGTGGTTTTAGGCATTAGAGCTCTGTCTGCCTACCTCTATGGTTATACACTGCTTATCACTCAGGATCCCTAAGCCCAGCTCTGAGCTCTTTGGACATTTTTACTTAGAAGTCAGCATTCCCTCATTTATGCAGATGTCAGCAGTATCCTGACTGCACTAAACTCAGATCCAAAGGTTCAATTCAGCAAACAGGGAGCACATCCCATCCCTTTCAATTACTTTGTCATTTCACACATTTTAAAGATCAGAAAAACTACAGGTAAGTGAAAGGACAGATCAGGTTTTTTTCTTCCTCTGGAAAGTGCTGTTGTGCACATGCACTGCCAGGGTGGAAGGATAGACATGTATACCACAGGATGAGTGTATGTATCCACAGTGGGTGTGTTTCCTGTGCACTGCATCACATTTCTGAGGATGTATCTTATTTCCCCTCCTCTTCCTTTTCTGTCCTTGCTCTGGGACTTACTCAATGGCGTTATTTTTACATTAAAGGGAATTCAGATTGAAAACAACCATAGGTTATTCTGCATGACCCTTTGCTATGGCTGGGTCTTGGTGTTGGAGCTCTGATTTTATCAGGCTGATGATAAACAAACCTCCCAAAATTCCAACGCTCCCAGGGCAAAGAGCTCCCTACTTCAGCACATGGTTGTAAGTGACCCGACAAACTACCCGCCTATGAAGCTAGACTGAAATGTTCTGTCCTTCTCCGTTTGGCCTTCATTTCTGGCCACTAGACAACCTCTGCTGCAGTAAATTTCCATCAACTCGTTTAACTGACTCAATTTTGAAGCCCCACCTTGTCTGCTAAATTCAGTAAGTGCTAAAAATTGAAAGGAACAGGGGCAGTAATTTTTTTTCAAAGTGAAAGCCTGGGTGAGACATAAGGAAGACATTTAAATGATTGAGGGCACCCTCACACTGTGCAGTGCAGTATGACAAAATATCATGCAATAAATGAGCTGCAGAACACGCAGCAATGTAATTACATCAGAACCACACTGTTTGTGGTCTAATTAGCCTTGCTGAGAAGCACCACATTAACACAGTTACAGTGTTTCCAAGACTCAAGATCCCTTGTTTTGTGGCTAAATCAAAACAAAAACCCATTTGTGTTAATGCAAAACTTTAAAAAAATTATTACTTTGGCAAAAATAACACTAAAAAAAGCACCCAATCTGTTTAAGCTAGTCATGGTGAGCATTTTTAACTATATACAAGGCTAAACTCATAAGGGCAAAGAAACAGCCCCCAGATCCCTCTAATGTCCTTTGTAGCACAGTCTTGACACCTTTGCAGAACAGTGAAATTCACTTACCTTCACTGCTTCACTGTAAGTAAAAGTTTGAACTAAAGTTTTGTCTCCTACTCTAAGCAAAGGTGGACACCCATTACATTCATCCTTTTCCACCACCCCCTGTACCCAGACAACTACTGGCCACAGAGAAGGAGACTGACACTGTGATCGTGATTAAGGAATTCTTTGGAGAGGTTTTGATTTCAGCTCTTAATGCAGTACATATTTCAGAGGAGCAGTTTCAAAGACCAGAAAAAAACACTCTGAATCCCCTGCAGCCTACGGCAAAACAAGCGCCACAGGAAACAAAGGACCACGGTTCAAATTCCTCTCCCAAACCTGCCAAGGAAATTACTTAAGGAAAGGTGCTCTTTTTTCTCCCGTTCTTCAGAATGAATACCCTGACTATGGTGTTACAAGGGTGGGCTTCCAGAGCTAGCACTAGGTCCTTTGAATATAGTTGCTGAATTTGTTTTAAACAAGGTTCATCAAATTTACCCCACTACCATCATTAGTCAGTCAAATGTCCATGTCTGACAACTCTGTTTGTCCCCCTCAAATATTTGTACAAATACATTACTATATCATCATTTTAAGCACCTTCCAACTGCTCAGTTTGGCACTGCATCTTTGTCCTGTAATTAGCAGCAATGGCATTTCAATATTAAAAAAAACCCCAACACTAAAATGTTAAGTGAGCTTTTACTCCAAGCACTCAGCTAAAATTTCTAAACTGACAGTAATCACAAAGCCTTCAGGTGCAGGTAGTCATCATCTTATAAAAACTGTTTACATTACATGTCTGCTCACTTCTGTGAGCTCCTCCCAGAGATTAAGGCAATCCTACATACAAGCTGACAAGAGTTAGGGAAAGCCTTCCAGCTGCAACATTCACTTGTGCCAGATGTATCTGAATTTGGTACTTTATAATTACTCACTTTCTCATCTACGTCTGTTTACAAAGACAAATACTACTCAAGCAGAAGTCTTTTGCATCAACAGAAAGAGTTTATGTTGTCACATGTTTTGTTCTATCCATGGCTTGTATCATAGTACATTAACATCTTTAGCATAATAAATAAACAATAATATTAGATGGAGCCTAATCATCTCCAACAACCATTTCTGTTCACATGAAGACAATCACGCACACAGAGCAGCCAGCTCCCTGACTCTGTGTTTCCCAAGGATCCAGCCAGAAATGTGATACGGGCTAAACTGGTGAGCAGCAAGGTCCCAAACACCTTCTCTCCTTAGAGTCCCAAGTCCTGGTCCTGTTGATGAATGGTGATGCACCTTTCTGGGGACCAGCTTGTAATGTCCCTGCTGTGTTGGGGGGCTTTCATTCACTCAACAAGCTCATATGCATACATGAAGTCATGAGATTGCCTACCTATGCGGCACCTATAAGATGCCCCTTAACAGGTCACATCTCCTTCCTGCCAGAAAGGGAGAGCCAGGGAAGGTCACCGCTAACCTACAGAGCTAACCTTATGCAAAGAAGGCCAGCTAGAATAGGGCAGGCTTACACCTGGCTTGGGCACGCAGACACACAACACACCCTTAAAAGAAAATTGACCACAAAAGACACGTATTTTTCTTTTAACTGTGCTGAAATACTTCTAACGAAGCCTTTCTTCCTTTTTTAGTGTTTACCCCAGCCTGGAGCACACCTTGCTGCCGCGGGCTGGTTGTTCTACTGCTGTTGAGCCATGCCATCTGCTGGCTCTCCTGAGAAAGACAGACTGGTCAGAGCTCAGAAGGTGCTCTAGAGAGCCCTCTGCCCAAACTCCTGTGGGAAAGAATGGCTCCGCATTTGTTAGTCTGTCTCCCGACTATTTCAAGTAAACGAGATTCTACTATGACCCTGGGAAACATTTCAATATTGTTTTCTCACCGTGAAGTATTTTTTCCTTTTATCCAGACAAAATTTTGTGAGGCACCTTCTCTGTTGCCTTTTTCCCTGTCATTGTGCATCTTTTTAAAGAGTGCCTCCATTTTCTCTAGAAATAGCTTTTAATATTTGGTATTTAATATTTGAAGAATGAAGCTAGACCTTGCCTTGCCCTGCCCTGCCTTGCTTTGCCCTGCTTTGTCCTGCCTCGGACATGCCCTGCCTTGCCTTGGCTTGCCCTGCCTTGCTCTGCTTTGACTTGATTTGCCCTGCCTTGCCTAGACTTGCCCTGTCTTGCCTTGCCTTGCCCTGTCCTACTTAGCCCTGCCTTGCCCTGCCTTTCCTTGCCTTGCCTTCATTTGCCCTTCCTTGCCTTCACCTGCCCTGCCCTGCCTTGCCTTGACTTACCCTGCCTTGCCCTCCCTACCTTGCCCTCCCTACCTTGCCCTGCCTTGCCTTGACTTACCTTGTCTTGCCTTGCCTTGCCCAGGGTTGATGAGAGCTTTGAACAAGAATGTAGGTTTTCACCCATTCTTTCAAGTACAGTCTGTGTAATGTTAACAACAGTCACAAGAAGACACAGAATCGTGCAGTTTGAAAGATGCTTTCAGGGGGTGTCATTGAATTCAACCTCCTTCTCAAAGCATACACCCAGCTATGGGAAACTGCACCACAACATGAAGAATGAAGAATGTGATTTGTGACCCTATGGAATAATATCCCATTTCAAACAGAATTCAGCTGGTACATTATAAACAAGTGACTAATCCCAAACCAGAGTAAACGATTTTCATGTTTAAACACACTTCTGTGGTAATATTTCAAGGGACTTGAAGCTAGACCCCACTAATATCCCCTTTATAAACAATGAATTGTTGTGGCATGCTCCCAAAAAAACCATTTTTGATTCTATGTCCTGCATAAAAAATTTCTGACCGTCAGAAATTTTTAACTGCACAGAAAGAAAAAAGATCAAGGGAACAAGAGAACTTCAGCCTGGGGAAGATAAGTTTGCTGTATGTAGTGAAATTAGACTGCTCCTTAACATACAAAACAGTAAGTGTAATATTGCAAAGATTTCATGTCTCGTAATGTGAGGATAAAATACACAGTAGCAAACAGATCCTTTTCAGTGAAAAGTGAGGGATAAAATGACTCACAAAATTTAAACCACAAATTTAAATTTAGCTATAAAATTAGAAGACAGAAAAGCTTAAGACTATTAGGACTATTTTCCATGTGTACTTGAGTTATCTCCTTCACTGGTTTCCATTATATCAGGACCAGGAAATAGTTCCATCCTTTACCCTAAATATGACTTGCTAAAATGAACACCAACAGGATGCATCATAAATATCTATATTTAAATACTGTGGTTTAATGGAAATATGTTTGGTTTTTTTATGTTTACGTTTTCATCATATTAAAATAAATTGTCTCTCTCATTTCAGCTAGCTTTTTATCCACTGTTTGTGGTAGGGTCACCTTAATCATAAATTGTAAACACAAAGGTAGTGTTTTGCAACTGCTTTAATTAACTAAAATATATTTTGAGTGTGGTGGATTGGAAAAAGGTCAGTTTATCAAAACACTCAAACTTTAAAATTTTATGGTTCACTAGCAAGGCAAATACAATTTGTAAGTAACTAGAGATGATTGGTTTTGCATGTCTACCCACACTTAGAAAGTTTTAGAATTAGTAGATCTCACTCTCTACATCTACTTTATTTGGAAGAGGGAAGAAAATTTGTATTATTCCAAATCCTGGGTTGTTTCAGAGAGCCAAATAAACAGCTTACTGAGCTGAAATGGTTCACCTGAAATGAAGGAAAGGGCTCTCTCTGAACCTGCGGGAGAGAACACCTGTAACATGTCTGGCATTTCTATGAAATGAAGTGGTGTTTGGCCACCTTTTGTACACTGAGGGCCAACGAAGCCTGCTGCAGTGTCCTCACACCGACAGGCGTGCCCTGGAGCAGGGGTGCAGGGAAGTGATGGACTCCCTCCTCAAAAATGGTCCATGCCACAGAATGGGGGTAATCTAGTTCTGCAAGAGCTTACCTGGACTGACACATGCCCAAGACCCTGGGGCCTTTGTCTCACACCTGTCCTGCCTACTTCGACCCTATCTTCTGCCCTGGTAGTTGCCCAGCCCATCACCCTACTACTTTCCCCACCAACTGCCCACAGCCTTACATGTGGCTGTACAATGCCCCTTATTCCCTGCCCCACCCCAAGTCACTGCTAGCTGCCCCTGCCTTACCCTCTAACCAGAGACCATACCAGCTGCCCAGACCCATGCCTGCTGCCCCACCACCTCCACCAGCTGACAAGACCTCAGCCTGCTGTCCCCAACCATCTGCTGGGCTACCCACCCTGTTTGGCACCCAACCACGGCTCCTCTCGCACCCCACCAAGCCCCTGTCTGCTACCACACCAGGTGCACCACACCTTACCCTCTACTCTAATAGTGTCACAGAACCCTGCCAAGTGCTTTACCCGCTGCCCAGGACCTTTCCCCACCAGCTGCCCAAGCCTCTGCTGCACAAGGCCCTGCTTTGGCCCTGCAGAGCCCCTGCCTTCTCCAGGCAGGTCCACATAGCCTGTAGCTACTCCTATGGGAAAGAAAGAAAGCCACCTTTCTTCTGTCCCATCTCCCCAGCTCTACCTCACTCCCTGCTACCCTACCAGGAGCTCCACCTTGCCAGCATTTCTGAGCCAGGAGCCATGCTCCCAACGTGGCTGGCTGCCCAGCCACCATAGCTTAGCTTCTTCTCCAAGCTTGACCTGTCACAACTGCTGTCCCTTTCCCTCTTAATTTTCCAGCTGCTCACTGTTCTGAAGATAAAGGTTACTGAGAGGGAAGGAGACGGTGCCCTGCACCTTGCACACTGCATTACAGCCTACCATCAGAAAATGCCTATCAGTTACTGCCACAGCCAAACTGCTTTGCCAGGGAAGGAAACAGAAAAAGCAGCTCATGCTAGAGAAAGTATCTTTGGCCTCCAGGATGTCCTGGCCACTTGTGCTTGTTCCTTCCTGAGTGCAGTTCTGATAAACCGTCTCACAACAGCCCTCTTTCTTAGCAACAGGGTGGGGTTTAGGGCTTTAAAGATCTGTTGGGGGAAGAAACCTTTTATATCAGCCACTGTGTTACACAAGGTGAAGAAAATGCAAATATCCTCAGTATGAGCACAACGGCTCGGAACACAAGACACAAATTTAAAGCATGGAAAAGTAATCAAAGATCTCTTGACTTTTCATGTTTCTTCAAATCATACGGAACAAATGTTTACAGTTAATTCCATATGGCTTTTTATTTTCTTCCAGGGAGAAATTAGGTTTCACAGTTGAAGGATTTGAGCTCCATCCAGTAAAGAAGGATGACACCATACCTTGCAATACCTAGGTAGGCAGGAATTTGTACACAGCTCAGGCCACTTTGCACTTCCTGCACCATCATGCATCATCCCTCCAGCACGACTGAGTGGTTAGTGCAAGCATGCTCTGACTCAGCACAGAAGAGGCTGCTCGCAGAGGAAGGGCACCCTGGGCAGCGAAAAGGCAGTGCAACACGAACACATTTTATTCTTTGAACAGCAACCTTGCTTAAAAAAAGAAAAAAAAAATTACTTTTTGGCATAATTTCAGCTGTTGTAATTTCTTTTCCAGAAGCAGAAAAAGAAGAGCATTGTGCTGTGGATCTGGACAGGAGGTAGTGTTGCTGTCAAGAGTTTTTTTAGAGTTTGAAGTTCTTTTCTATCTCAAATTGCAGTGAGAAATCAAAACCTGGAAAACATTTTTTAAACTCGATCAAGAGCACTTCAATAATGAAGTGGTTTATATGTGCTGCAGTGTAAGCAGCTGCTTCCTCAAAGGCTGAATTCACAGTCACTAGTTTCAGAGAAACCAGGGGATGTAATAATTTTATAGGTTTTTTCAAGCCTTATGAGTGTTTCTCTTAGACTATACCTTTATCCTTCTTATGCACCCTTAGAACTAGGTCATGTGCTTGTCACAGGTCCACAGTCGGCAAGGCAGAAGGTATGTTATTAGATCACAAGGTGATCCAGTATGTCATTTACTGTGCAACGACATGCCCAGAGACACTGATTTCCTAAAATTAACACAATATTGTTTCCAGTTAATTACTGTATTACAGCTAATTAAGAGTATGTGGACGATTCTGTCAAACCCAGGGGCTGTTTAGTTAGTGGTTCTAAAAGCAGTAATGGGAGTACTTGGCCTCACTAAGTGTAGACTGCAGTCACTCGGTGTGGCTTCAGCTGAGATTGTCTGGGCTTTCAGTGGTCACAGTGTTAGACCCGGTTGTGGATTAGAAAACTAGTCTCACACTAGCAATGTTGCCAGCCCTGGCAGTTCAGCTAATTGCTCAGATTAATTCAAGCAGCAGTTAGTTAAGCAATATTGTAAAGCGCACACAGTGGCATCCCCACAAAAGAGGACTTGCAAATAATGTTTTAAAAGAAAGTAGCTGAAATTCCTTCTCACCCATCCTTTTTCTGGCTTCCAGTACCCTTCTGAGCTCCTTGAACTTCAGTGGGTTGGAGCTAAAGGTTAGATGTTTCCCAGCACAAGGAACAAAACCCACATGCTGTTAAAAAAAGCAGTAGTTCTTACTGCTCCACTGTGGAAAGGACAAGGTTTTTTATGTATTTTATCAAACCGAATATTTTAATTGCAAAGACAGCTTCTCCAAGCTATGCTGAACTACAACCTAACTTCATGCTAGTTATTCCTACAGTCAGGGCAAGCACCTGCCCAGCAATGCCTGAAAAATTTTCTGAAGTGGGCTGGATACTCCTCCTTTCCCCCACATCAGAGCATTCATCTCCACGGAAAGATTCCAGCCCCAACTCTTCCCTTATCTACCCCAAGCTCATACCTCCTTCAGATGTCACATGTCATGGCAAGATTGCCTTTAAACTGACTCACCAGTGGCACTAATATACACTGATCTACCCAAAAGGGATTGATGGAAGTGTAGGTGGGCATCCTGTCCACAGAGAAGGTAGCCAGATACCCATGGTGGAGTCATGGCTAGTAAAGCCCCCCTTTTCCTCTTCAGACTGTTCCTACTAGACATTTGTTGCTTTCAGGGTTTGGGTAGGATTCAGTGGATAGATCAGGTGGGTGTGATGAGCATCATGCAAATTTTCTCTTTCTGCTGGACTTTCTGTAGTGAACAGGGACATTAGGAGCGGGTAGCTTAGCACAACACTTCCTGTTGGAGCTCCAGAACGTACAAGGCAAAGGACGCTATCTGATTTCTTCACATTTGGGTAAGATAACCTGAAACTATGCTAAACTTGTAGAAATATGATGGACCTCACCATTCTTGGTATTTTCTACTGTATGATTATCAAAGCTAAAAAAAAATACGTAAATATAAGTATGCATGTGTATATATGTGATGCAAGAACATTTTTGATATTTGGTCTTTTCTATGTGTCACTGTTCCATAAACATGCATTTGTTTCAGTTGAAAGAAAGAAATGGGAAATTTCCAGTTCAGGGAACACACTTGTCACCACTAAGAATGTTTTTCTGGTTTGTAAATAGAAGAGTTTTTGGTTGCTGTTGTTCTCTTTGCTGCTGTAGTGACTTCTGTGCTATTCTGCAGTTGTATGCATAAAGCAGACTGTGCTCGTTGCCAGAAAGGGTTCATGGCTTTAAAAGGAGAGATCCTCAGGCGATGAAGTAAGAGACGCATTGTCTAGAACTACAGTGTGTCTGTAGCTTAACTTTTGTACATTATGATTGTTTTTACTGAATGAATAAGCTAAACAACCTCATTTGTTTAAGCATTATTAAATACATGCTTTGTAACCACATATTACTATAAAATTTTATAAAACATATAAAGGACAATGTCTCAATACAGTAATTATTACAGTTCCTATAGTTGGTGTTGTTATGTTTATTAATAGCAGTAATAAAAGTAACTATGATGTTCTTTCAGGGAAATACAATGGAGAAGAAAACTATTCTAGAACAAATTCTTTTAAAGAAGTCACAACAGAAGAAAAAAATATCACCAACTAATTACAAGAAAAGGTTGGTTGTTCTCACAAAAGCAAAACTTTCTTATTATGAATATAACAAAGGGGTAAGAAATAATTAAGTAAACTGTTTAAGATTTTCCAGTGACAGTCACCTTATTACTCTTCTTTTGTGAAACTTGATTAGACATTATGTAGAACAACAGGTATACTTTGTTTTGAGTAGAATTATAGGGTATCAAATCCTTGTTTCAGTTCTGGAAAACACTTAGCCACAGGCTTAAGACTGTCTCTGTTCATAACACCTCTTACAGTTGTGCTTACCACTGAGCATCTGTTTGTGTCCTTCCGAAGAGGACTTAAGCAAGTAATTAACACTGGCATATGTTTACACATTGTCTTGAATAAGGATGTTTTTCTTGTTCAAACTTCCCTCTGAACTGATGTAAATAACTGCCTTCAGAAGTTACAGAAGTTCAGAATCTCATCCCTCAGTTGCACAAAGCAGATGATTAAACTATCTTTGTTTCCTGAGGAGTGACTGTGTATCACGAAAGCATGGCTTTTCACTGAGAAGGAGAATGCAAATATATGTTCCAGGCAACTTATTTTAAAGTTTTTGCTCCTTTTCATACATCTGAACTCCTCCTGTGAGTTACATCACATTACAAAACTGCAGAGACGCTCAGTGAGAATAACCACCATTACCTTAACAAAATTATGAATGCCATAGCTAGGCTTCTGGTTTGCAGTTAAGGTATTTTCCTTTCACATCCTCCTTCTTTTCCTCCTAGTCCCCCCTCCTGCCCTGTACTCCTGCAGCTGCAGCAGATGCTTTCTTAGGTACTGGGCTGTGTCCTGTAATTCTTGCAATTGACTTAAAAAGGAATTTGATCCATGTACACTACATGCAGGTAGTGTACCAAGGAGGATTTTTACTCTCTCTCTTATAAAGTTTAACAAAACTGAAGCTATGGTTTATACAGTTTGAAACATGAAATTGTACAAAATCGTCAAACTAGAATACTTGATACTGTGTTGACACAGTTTACAGTCTGCTTTGGTTTTTCTCTCTTAGAAAAAAGGAAGAAAAAGGGGGTCAATTGAGATTGAGAAAATCCGATGTGTTGAGACAGTGAATCTTGAGGAATCAACACCTCCTGCGAGACAATATCCTTTTCAGGTTAGCTGTGAAATCTGTCTCATTTACATTTCATGTGAAATATGCCAGCCATCCTGAGGTTACACTAAGTGTTCCTGTCCTAAGTGGTGGTACTTCATACTGCTGAGTGCTACTGATGTTTACAGAAAATAGAAAATCAGTCCCTATTGCTGAAGATGTGACCTTGCTGAAATATTTTTTATTTACTATTATAGAATTTAGAACAAGTCTTGTGTCTTTTGTGTTCAAAGGTCTATCAGATATTTGCTCTAATATTATCCAGAATATAGAGATCACTACACTGTGTGATTATCACTTAGTTTAAGGCAGAATTAAGGGCTTTAAAATTCTTATTTTAATTCTCATTGTCTCCAGTTTTGGGTTTGGTTTTTTTTTTACCTCAATACCAAGTGCAGGGTTTGCCCCCTGGCTGCTGGATTACCATTCAAATGTGCCACAGTCAGGAAATCCAAGGCTACGGCTTGTATAAGAAGATGCAGCTGCCCCAAGCACTACACATGCTCAAGAATTAAATGTGATGAGAAAACCATAACTTCAAATTTGCTGCCCTTCATCTCTTTCAGTTGCCCAGCTCAGGTTCCTCCTGGAACCCCCATCAGTGTCAATTCTATGGGTATAGGGACATGCAGATGTGAGAAGTGGCTACAGATCCCCTTTTGGAGTGCCACTGCCGAGCAGTGTGACTGACCACAAGCAGCAGGCTGCTAGAGTGAATAAAAGGGCTGCTGAATAATGTGTTGATTTATGACCCTGCAATCATTGCTATCGCCAAGGGCAACCTCATGAGACATACTCAATATTTCACTGCCTGGTTGATCCTAGATGCCACTGTGGTCTTCCTTCCCTTCTCCCTCACCCTGGTTTTGTGGCACTGAATGACACATTTATGTTAAATAAGTGTATTTATATCAGGACAGGGTATTTCACTTAGGTGGGGAGAAGTGTATGCTACAGCTGCAGGAAGAGGGACTCTCTTCTGGGAAACAGTATGTCTAAAAAGGACTTCAGGAGCATGCTAGCTGAACATAAATTCCCAATGTGATGCTGAGGCCAAAGGAGCTGATGGCATCCTTGGACATGGAAGCAGGCGCATACTGAGCAAAAGCACTCAATATGTTTTGCCACTACTGTGATCGCCAGGAGAATATTGTGTCTAGTTCTGGTGACTGTAATTGAAGAAAGATGTTGTAAACTGAAGAGAGGTCAAAGGAGAGACTTGACAATGACTAATAGATTGGATGGATAACATGTTAAAGAGAAAAGCTCACAGGGTTCCACAATTTAACTAAATAAAGAGACAGAAAGCGAATCGATCAGTCATGTATATTTACCAGTGGGATTATGCATTTAATAACAAGAGCTCTTCAGTCCAACAAACAAAAGCAATAAAGTGGCATTTGAAATTCAGTGCAGATGACTGAAAAGCAATGTACATGAGGGAAATAAAACCCTGACCTAACACAGACACATATGCACACGTGGTCATCCCAGGACTAAACATGATCCAAAAAGCAAAGCAGACGGTAGTAGCTTTTAGGTAGGCATCAAATGAAGCTAGCAGAAGATAGTCTGAAAACAAGCAAAAGCAGCTAAATGTTCATGTTGTGTAGCTAAGCTGTAAGACTACTTACTGCAGGATGTTGTAGATACTAGTTGTTTGCTTAAAAAGGCAACTGAATGAATTCACAGAAGAAAAATACCTCCCAAAGGTTATTAAGTATAAATGCATTACCTTTGGATCAGGATTCCCTGATCACTGTACAGCTATCCTGAGCATATACTCTGCCTCAGTATTTGTTACTGGATGCTGTCAGAGATGGGTTCCTGGCCTCAGTGAGCATTCAGTCTGGCCTTGTGTAACATGAGCCAAAAGCTGGAAGATGAATATGGAAAAACTGAAGTGGAAAGAAAGAACTTATATGTGGGCGATAAGGTCTTTTGTACATGGAAGATGGGAATATTCAGAAATATTTGATGCTGACCTTTGTTTCCACAACTGTGCTTTAGGGCACGAACCACTTTGGTTAAGGTAGCATATATTTACAATGTTTATATTTATATTTGCATTTATAATTATATTTAATTACATGAAATGGCAGTAAGTGTCCTCTGAAATACGTTACTAAGTTGTGGGAGTTCAATGTGTGTCCACAAAGCCTATTTTACTGGTTCCTATCTCCCTTCTCTTTTGCCCTCCTGCACAGTAGCATGTTTTCAGGCAGCACACTCTCACCATGCTGGCTTTCCCAACCTCTTCCAGATTGTGTACAAGGGTGGCCTTCTCTACGTCTATGCCGCTAATGAAGAGAGCCGGGAGCAGTGGCTTGCAGCTTTGCATAAAGGTAACTTTATGTCTTCTGTGTACCAAAATATTCAAATAACACGAGGAGAGATAGGAAAATGCTCCTGCCCCATTATTTTGTGCAATTCTTTGTCATCTGCCTTTAGTTTCACTCATACTCAGCACCGACTGGTTTAAATTCATGGCATTTTCAAGAATGGATTAGGTATTTTAAAGGTTGAAAGCTTTAGTAAGAATTAAGCCAAAATAAAACTTATTTTTGTATTTTCAGTGGGTATTTCTTAATCTTCATCGTATGTTCAGTCTTTACCAATGCAGGTTAATAGACCACAACCATTCCTAATGTGGCTAGTATAGAGCTTAGCTGTATGAATGTCATTTTGACAACCAATTCTGCTAAAGCTTTTTCTTTTGTATTTTCCTATTTTTTTTTCCAAGGAAATTTCTATTATTTGCAAAATCACAGTAATGCAAAGTGTAAGTTCTAAGCAGAAAACTGTGTTCCTGCATAACTCCACTGAAGGCAAAAAGCTCACACTGAATAGGGCAGTCCTCACACATGCTGGCCACTGTAGGAATAAAAATAGGCAAATCTATAATGGGCTGTGAACAAATATCCTCCCCAGTTTTAGTTGTCAGCCTGTGTACGAGCTACCTCTCTGTTTGTGACTCCTTTTGCATACACGGAAGTAAGAGTATTTCAATTAATTTGCCAGTGTGATGGAGAATGTGGACCAGAGCAGAATGGGAAGCATTCAGCAAACTAACTACACTGAACCTTCTAGAAAGCAAGATCTTCAGTAAGATCTTTCCAAACAGAGTCTGTAAATAATGTTTGTGGAATTAATATATTTTGTAACGTTCATGTGACAAATATTTGACTGTCTACAAGCCTCTTAAAAAGAGTATAAAAAGCAGTTGTTGCCAAGGATTGCCCTGATCCTTTTGCTGCTCTCTCACATGCTCAGGAATCTCGCATTTTCCATGGCTCACAGCAGCAGGACCAAGAAAGCCAGCCCTGAAATAATCAGTTTTTAAAGCCTCACTCTACACCTGCTACATTTCTTTAAACTAATGGATCACTAGCACAGTGATACTACAGGGGCCATTTTTCTACAGTAACCCAGTGCTTGGAATATAAAATAGATATTTCCGTGATATTGTTCCCCTTTAGTGTGCTTAAATAAGAACTTTAAAACAGCTAAATGCTAGTTTGGAATTGCCATATGGGTACTGAGTGTCTTTTCTGATACTGAATATCAGTGAATATAATTTTCTTACAACAGGTCATAGAATCACAGAATGGCTTGGTTTGGAAGGGACGTTAAAGATCACCTAGTTCCAACTCCCTGCCATGGGCAGGGACACCTTCCACTAGTATAATTCATATATGAAAGTGTTTTCTTTTAATAAGTTTTATTATTGATAGTGTAATCTTTGTACCATCCTAGATTTTGAATCATAGCTGTTGGATCCTGTTTGGGTTTTGTGTATTTTGTTGGATTGTACTGTAACTCCTTCTTGACACCCAGGTTTCTTTCCTAAAGAGACAGGTAGCTGGGGGGTATGGATTTCAGACTTGGGTTTGCATAGAGGAATATGGTACAGAGATACAAATGTGACCAGGATGTGTGCCTAGATCTGGGAGAAGGTGAGCACATTGGGGTCCCATGGTTTAGTGCAGCAGACTCTATTGATTATATAGATATATGATATTCTATATAAC
>NW_010256113.1:0-8900 GCF_000690775.1 Eurypyga helias
CCATGTGACTATGCTAACATAAATATCACAAGTTATTTAAAAGCAATAGATCTGTTTCTTTTTAGCTACTACTTGTTCTATTTCCTCAGGTAAAGGAGTAATTTAACCCAGCACTTTCTCTGTGCTCATGCTTTTTGGGTAATAAACACAGCACTGTAAGTAAGTTGATTGGTACTGATGTGGTACCTTTTGCTTTATTATTAGGGCAAACATTTCAAAGTCAGCTCTGCTCCTGGTATATTTTGTCTGCTTATTTACTAATGTAACAAACTTCATGAGCCTCCAGTCTTCTTGAAAATAATCTGATTGTCTTATTGTGATAAGCAATACTCAGTTTTTTACTTTGCTGTTATTCATTCATTAATTGGATTGTTGAGAGGGAAACAGAGACAATAACACTGTTTCTCCTGTTTCTGAAATACTTTACGGTGTGCAGAGAAGAAAACATAGGCACGAGTGCAGGCTGGGGGACAACCAGCTGAAAAGCAGCTTTTGGAGAAGATGGTCTGTGGGTCCTAGTGGAAAAAGTGAACATAAACCAGAAATAATGCCCTTGCAACAAAGAAGGCCAAGGGTATCCTGGCCTGCATGAGGAACAGCATAACCAGCAGGTCATGGCAGATGATCCTTCACCTCTGCTTAACACTGCTAAGACCCATCTTGACTGCTGTGTGCAGTTCTGGGCTTCCTCAGTACAGGAGAGAAATGGACATACTGGAGAGGAGTCTGGAAAAGGGCCACAAAAATTATGCAGGGAGTGGAGCAACTGTCATACCAGGAGAGCTGACAGAGCTGAGACTGTTCAGCCTGGAGAAGACAAGATTAAGGGTGACCTTATCAATGTTTATAATTATCTGAAGGAAGGGTGTAAAGAAGAGAGAGTCAGACTCTCCTCAGTGGTGACCAGTGACAGGACAACATGCAATGAGCACTGAACTGAAATACAGGAAATGCAATCTGAAAAGCACTTTTTTTATTATGGCGAAAGTGGCTAAATACTAGAACAAAATACACAGAGATATTGTGGAGTTGATTAGTAACTAATTACATTGATTTTTTGAGCCTGTTTTGCCCATGTCCCTAACTGGTCAGTGATCCCACCCTGTTCTTGTCTCAACCCACAAGTCTTTCCTCTTATTTTCCATCACACTGGGGGGTGGAGTGAGCAAGTGGCTATGTGGTCTTTTGTTGCCAGCTGGGCCTAAACCACATTATATCTTGTTTTCTGTACTAAAACATAGCCTAATATATGACCTAAAAGTAAAACAAAGTTTGAATATTCAAAATAAAAGAACACAAAAATTTACGTTGCTGCATGCCTTCTATCAGCTTCTGCTGGATGCAAAACTTCAAATTCCATCTTCCAAATAGAAACACTTTATAAGTAAATAAGTAAATAAACAAACCAGTTATTCTAAAAAAAAAATACATGACTTGATCTTTTCCTGAATATTTAGCAGAAATAAAAGGATAATCCAGATTCTGGGATGTGTTTTAGACTCCATCTTGAGATTAAATTGACACTTGCAAACATTAATTTTTAGTTTTCTCTTTAGTCTATAATGTTACACTAGAAGTGGTGTGGGATTAAATTCAAACCAGCATACTTGAAATACTAAGCATTTCTGTGGATGAATCTTATATTTGTTCTGGATGAAAAAGTAGATATCCATTTGGAAGTTCTATTTATGTGACCCATGAATAAAATATAATGGAAAAACTACTTGTAGGTAAAAGACCATTTCCTGAGAAAATCAGAAAAGAAAACAAGGAAAAGTTTCCACTACTAACAATTGAAAAAGCCTGTATTAGCAAGCAAACTTCAGAAACAGAGGGCAGAATAAAAAATGAAGTAAAACTCACTGCTGTGTATCAAATCAGTATTGTGCTAAGCAAAAACACTGGAAATTACTACATTTCAACAAGGAAAGCAAGCTCTGAAAATTCTGTTTGTGGGGAAAGATATAATTTTCAGTAACAGCACTGTGATCAAATGTTATGAAGCCTGGGGGGAGACATTTCATAATAGTTTCATGAAACCCAGACACGGAGTTGTTCTTCTAGCATACTGTTTCTTCTCTTCTCTAGTAGCCATCTCCCCCTTGTACCAGTGTGTTTTGTGAAGAAGAACCAAAAAAAAAAAAAAAGAAAAATGTGAAGCTAAAAGCTTGAAAGAACATCCATGAATGAATTCTTTTGGTTGTACAATTGTACATGGTCTCTAAAAGCTGGGCATGTAAGAAAAGTGGACAACAATCAACACAGCTTCTGTGGAAGACTTCTGTGGGGAAGGATTACAGTAAAAATAAAAGTCCTCAAAACTACTCCATATATCCAACTAATGAGGTTACCAGATTGATGAACAAAAGCAAATAATTCTAGGAACAAATTAGTCCAAATGTCCCTTATGGGGAAAAATACTTTCTACATGCAGACAAGGTTTCGTAAAACATACTGCTGAAGAGCATGGAATTATGGCTGTCCCCTGTAACACGAGGGAATGGCACACAGTAAACCACTGTGAGCACAGCCATGCTACTTGCACTACTATTGCACACTCCCAAACACGTCACAATTTGTCTGCACGTTGGACTGCTCTCTGACACTGCAGACCCTCAAACTCAGAGGAGCCAGATTGCTCAAACACGTTTGGGGAGACACTCTGGAAACTGGAAGTTATCATTTTGGTTCCATTCACATGTTCTCTGTGGCACACAGTCCTTCTCAGTACCTCACCCCGAGCCAGAAGAAGCATTTACTGTTACTCACATTTGGGTGGCCGCTATTCCCCATCTCCCTGTGCCACACATGGGAGGGGGTAGAAGAGCAAGGAGTGACGCTGAGCCTGGGAAAAAGATGGTATAGGTGGGTTTTAGTTTATATTTGTTTCTCACCATCCTACTCTATTTTTATTGACAATAAATTAAATTAATTTCCCCCAAACCGGGTCTGTTTTGTCCATGACAGTAATCTGTCAGTCATTTCCCTGTCCTTATCTCAACTCATGACCTTTTCTCCACCTTATTTTCTCTTCCTGTATAATTGAGGAATGAGATATCAGGTGGATAAGAGTCTAGCAGCCACCCAAAGTCAACCCAATATGGATGTGTGTGGATGTCTCTGTATATGTGTGTGCATTTTTGTGTGTGCATGTGCCTACTGGGAATACATACTCAGCCTCACTTCCACTTGAACTTGGAGCTGCAGCAGCCGTGTCTGTCTAACTGCCAGATATTGTCCTCCCTAACATAATCCAGCAGTGGAACAAATAATGCAAATCTAATGCTGGGATTATCACTCATCAGAAGTAATGAAACAAGAGTAGTTTTGTATTTTTTAAAGTTAACACAGCCAGCTGTATTTTTTTCCCTCTGTTGCAATTGAAGAGCTGGAGTTCTTTCCATCACAGCTTTTTTCTTGGAGGTCCTATTTTATAAATTTACCAGTTTATGAATTTTAATCCTTCTTACTTTAAGTTTCACTTGGAATTGCATTTCTGAGCTTGTTCCAAGTGCCATTTATTGTGCTTTTCTTGTAAAAGCTGGTAATCAATTTCTAAACTGAAAATCTTTTTGTTTACAGAGGGAAAACTGCCAGTCTGATTTTGGCTAAGAATTACAGGTGAATTTTGATTCCCAGCTCAATTATAATGCGTAGCAATCTTTGCAACACTATTTCAACTTGACAAAAGAACAGTCTTGCTGGATCTTGACATTCAAATCAAATAATTTATGATTAATGGAATGAATCAACAGGAGAATTGAACTGCAAAGAATGCTCTGTCTGCCAATTCCATAACAAATGTGTTTGTGAGTAATGTTTTATAACACTGCTAGTGGGGACTTCTAGTTTGTATCTCTGAAATAAATTAACAGGAGGGCTTTGGTTAAAAGAATGAGGAATGATATAAAGTGCCACTGTCTAACACAACAATGCAACATCCAATTTATTTTGAGTCTGGCAGGATTTCCATGTAAGTTCGGTTTAAGGGACTCCACATATAGCCATCTTGTCACTTCAACTGAGGCAGATTAAAATCATTCCTAAATGAATGATTTTGCAATTAGAATTGAAATTTCTAAAAATCAGAAAAGTTCTGATAGTTCTGTTTGTTAAAATCAGATAATTTCATTACTTTTTAATTTATATGTACATTCTCTTGAATATTGTTAGCATATTTTTAATCCAGTCAAACAGGAATTTTAAACATATTATTAATTTAACATAAATGTAACACTCTGTATGCACTTCTTACATATGTTAAAATGTGTCCCTTTTTTAAAGAAAAATGAACTAGAAAAAAATGTTGTTTAGTTTGATTTCCACACACCTATTTAAAAGTTGCTCCACTTGAATCTTCCAAAAATACACTTTTCTTCATAGACTGAAAGTCTTCTTGGTCCTGGCAGTGAGAAAATGTGCTGTCTTTACTTCCTTAGTTCGATATTCCATAAGATCTATTATTGAATAAGGAAATTTTAACTCTGAAGTGACCCATTAAAAGTCAAGAATAAGTAATACCTTTCTTCAGTTTGCTTCAGTCTAAACAGACACCAGCTTAAACAACTGTGACCATTTGAATGAAAGAGAAACAATAAAGAAAGCCTCATTGGGTAGATGCTCTAGTTCAGAACTGAACTGCTGGTATCATAACCTGCAGCTACACACACAGTGAAAACTTAAAGCAAATTCAACTACAGGAACACACAGCAATCCTTTTTATTGGGCAATAATCAGTGAGATGTAGATATATCTCTAATGATATACTGTTAAATAATCAGATCAGTTTTCTGAAGGTTTTTTGGGGTTTTTTTTTACATGACAACACACACATGACATGCCAGATGTTCCAGAGATTTAGTGGAAAAGATTGCTACAAATTCTTTCAAAATTATTGGCAGGCTTTTTATCAGATTAAAATACTATATACAAGAACGTGCTAATGGATATACCTTCACCTTATGTAAGAAAGTCTATAATAAATGTAAGAAAAGAAGTGACTGATTTTCCTGCACCCACTTATGCATCTGGTCCAAAAAAGTACAAACATTTGTCACATGACATCCTTGTCTCTAAATTGAAGAGGCATAGATTTGAGACATGGAGCACTCAGTGGATAATAAACTGTCTGGATGACCATATTCAGAGCAGTGGTCAACAGCTTGGTGTCTGAGTGGAGACCAGTGACAAGTGGCATTCCTCAAAGGTCAGTATTGGAACCGGTGCTGTTGAACATCTTCATTAGTGACATGGATGATGGGACTGAGTGCACCCTCAGCAAGTTTGCTGACAACACCAAGCTGTGTGGCGCGGTCGACACGCTGGAGGGAAGGGATGCCATCCAGAGGGACCTGGACAGGCTGGAGAGGTGGGCCACTGCCAACCTCATGGAGTTCAACAAGGCCAAGTGCAAGGTCCTGCACCTGGGTCGGGGCAATCCCAAGCACAAGGACAGGCTGGGTGGAGAATGGATCAAGAGCAGCCCTGAGGAGAAGGACTTGAGGGCACTGTTGGATCAAAAGCTGGACATGAGCGGGCAGTGTGCGCTGGCAGCCCAGAAAGCCAACCGTATCCTGGGCTGTATCAGGAGAAGTGTGGCCAGCAGGTCGAGGGAGGTGATTCTGCCCCTCTACTCTGCTCTCGTGGGACCCCACCTGCAGTTCTGAGATCAACTCCGGAGCTGTCAACATAAGGATATAGATCAGTTGCTGCATCCAACTCCGGAGCCGTCAACATAAGAAGGATATAGACCAGTTGGAGCGAGTCCAGAGGAGGTCACGAAGAAGCTCAGAGGGCGGGAGCCCCTCTGCTATGGGGACAGGCTGAGAGAGTTGGGCTTGTTCAGCCGGGAGAAGAGAAGGCTCCGGGGAGACCTTATAGCACCTTCCAGTACCTGAAGGGGCTACAAGGAAACTGGGCTCCGGAGCCGTCAACATAAGAAGGATATAGACCAGTTGGAGCGAGTCCAGAGGAGGTCACGAAGAAGCTCAGAGGGCGGGAGCCCCTCTGCTATGGGGACAGGCTGAGAGAGTTGGGCTTGTTCAGCCGGGAGAAGAGAAGGCTCCGGGGAGACCTTATAGCACCTTCCAGTACCTGAAGGGGCTACAAGGAAACTGGGAGGGACACACTTTTTACAAGGGCCTGTAATGACAGGGATCTAAAATAGGATATTTTGGATAAAATGGTCAAATTTAAAAAAATGAAATTGGTATTATTAAAAGCTACTTAAAGTCCTTTCTAAAGACCCAGGCCAAGGCCACGTAGGTCAGTAATAATCATTAACCAGAGGTCTGTTCAAAGAATGAGGTCCCTAACTAGGTCATATTGTTAAGCTGTTTTGTAAGGATGATTTAGTGCTCTGATACCCAAGGATACATTATGAAGAGGTCTTGAAGCATGTTAAAATTGTACTGTGAGCCAAAGTCACAGTGAGTAAAGGACACTGAGGGGTCTTTCCATTGAGCTGGTGTTCCGTGGTGGTCATAAAAGCAGCCTTTCAACTCAGTTTAAAGACAAAAAATGTGCATGATCAGAAAAGGGTGGGATTAAGATAATGAATTATGGGAATTGATATATGTATGAGAATCTGCTCACTCCTATATAATCAGCATGTTACACAAGTTAGGTGTGTGTTGGTGGTGAGATGACTCCCCTCCACACCCAGATGTAATAAAGAATGCCTGCCTTTTCATACTGGATTACTGTTAAAGAGTATGTTTTTATTCCCATTTTTCAGTGAAAACAGGACAAGGGGTAATGGCTTTTAAACTGAAAGAGGTAAATTTAGATTAGATATCAGGAAGAAGTTCTTCCCGGAGAGGGTGGGGAAGCACTGGAACAGGTTGCCCAGAGAAGCTGTGGATGTCCCATCCCTGGAAGTGTTCAAGGCCAGGCTGGACGAGGCTTTGAGCAACCTGGTCTAGTGGAAGGTGTCCCTGCCCATGGCAGGGGAGTTGGAACTAGATGATCTTTAAGGTCTCTTCCAACCCGAACCATTCTATGATTCTTTGTAAAAGTAACTCTCTACCTTCCTAAAATGAGCTTCTCTGCAGGAGCCTCTGCACAGACTGAGCAGATCCCCTCACCAGAAATTCCTGGATGACTCCAGACTCTGTGATGTGGATCATCTTTGTAGTCCTTGTTGAAAGAAAAGGTTAACAATCGCAAAACCTCTAGATATTGCAACAAAATGGGCTTATATTGTTGA
This sequence comes from Eurypyga helias, assembly GCF_000690775.1. Classification (NCBI taxonomy): domain Eukaryota; kingdom Metazoa; phylum Chordata; class Aves; order Eurypygiformes; family Eurypygidae; genus Eurypyga; species Eurypyga helias. The sequence continues at coordinate 7,208 of NW_010256113.1, forward strand.
TGAATTAGTGATGGGTGAGAATGGCCCCAGGACCTGGGACTTGGCCCCAGGACATCAGACCTTGATAGCACCAAACTACTCTCAAATAATGACAATAGGCTACGCTCAGAGTGGTTTATTGTGTGACATTCTCTTGTGTTACAGGTAACAGCTATAGTTCCCTGCTCTCAGGGGTGGGGCTAATGATGCAAGACATCTCACACTGTTGTCCCAAATCTGGGTTCTTCACCCGGTGTGCAATAAACCAATGCACACACACAGAGTCAAGATACGTGTTTATGGCATGTCTCTGCAGACATGAGTGCTAGGAGGTAACACCACAATGCTAGCGCACCTTTTGAGAAATAAGCCAGGGCTTACACACCAAATAACAATAGTGAAGTAGTCACCACAGTGAATGATGAATCAGTCATGTCTTACTCCTAACTTCACATATGAAAGCAGAAATTTACCGTTCTATTATCTGAAGACTCCCACTGTGTTTGCTGGAGAGCAGTTTGGTCCTAATAAGGTCTGATGAGCTGGGAACAAGTTCCCAGCCCTGGTTCCAACCCTACCTGTCCCATATTCATCAGCTATAGGAGCTCACCTGGTTTGGAAACCTAGAGTTTTTGTGTCTGTTAACACTTTTCTTTCATCAACACCCTGAAAGCAATAATTAATAGGAGGACTCCCACTGTGTTTGCTGGAGAGCAGTTTGGTCCTAATAAGGTCTGATGAGCTGGGAACAAGTTCCCAGCCCTGGTTCCAACCCTACCTGTCCCATATTCATCAGCTATAGGAGCTCACCTGGTTTGGAAACCTAGAGTTTTTGTGTCTGTTAACACTTTTCTTTCATCAACACCCTGAAAGCAATAATTAATAGTATTATTCTTATGAGCTTAAGTCAAGTTTAAGTCATTATTCTTATGGGCTTAAGTCAGGTTTTGTACTAGTGAAGATCTTTTTCTGTAGCTGTTAGTATAAGTTCTCCAACGTGCAGTGGCTGTAAATAGAATAAAGGCAACTTAACCAGACAGTAGAACAAGAACTGCCATCCCCTCTGGGACTTCTGTTAGCAGTGCTCAGTAAATTACACCGCCAAGGAAGAGCCAAAGTTTACAAGAACAAGTACGGCTTGAAGCCTGCCCTAGGGAACATGTTTTGACACAGTGCGTATAACAGAGGTTTTGGTGTGGTCTTGCTGCCAGAGGTTCCTCCCAGCACACATTTGTCCCTAAGCCAATAGGACAGACACTTCAGTTGCTTTATTCTTTTTAAATGTTTCAGATATTATAGATATTTTCTCAAGAGAATGTGGCTGCCTCTCTCCCTGGACTGCTTCAGACCTATGCTGAGAAAGAACCTATGATTAACTGTGATTGATATGGTAATTCAAGATGACATAGGGGAAGAAGGGATCTGGTTTATGCTTGGTTTTTCTCCCAGGACAAACAAAGTAATTAAGATGCTGCTAGTGTATATATTATTTTTCCATTTTAAAGAAGGATTAGATCAATAATTTATGCCTGTAAGTCTTCAGTTCTCCTTGAGGAGCTTAAGAAAAAAACAAAGTCTTTTTCCTTGATGTGGGTTTTAGATCAATAAAGGTCAAAAAGTTTAAAGGTGGGGCAGATTGGGTGAGTTTGTTATGCCCTGTGTTAACCTTCCAGGATAGAGCTGATGAAGATCTCCACTTCTCTAAAATGCTGGA
>NW_010256114.1:0-3264 GCF_000690775.1 Eurypyga helias
AGCTCAAGAGCATCCTTGGCTGCAGTGACCATGATGATGTTTGAGATCCTTACGGGGGCAAGGAGGGTGAGCAGCAAGCTTGCTACCCCGGACTTCAGGAGAATAGACTTTAGACTCTTCTGGGAACTGATTGGCAGAGTTCCATGGGATGAAGCCCTGGAGGGAAGAGGGGACCAAGAAAGCCGGCAAGTATTCAAGGTCCTTCTCCTCTACACTCAGGAGCGATGCATCCCAATGAAGAGGAAGTCAGGTAAAAGCAGCCGAAGTCCTGTGTGGATGAACAAGAAGCTCCTGGACAAAGTGAGGCAAACAAAAAAAAGCCTGCAGTGGGGGGAGGATTACAGGGAAGTTGTCCAAGAGGTCATAGATCAGGTTAGGAAAGACAAAGCCCTGACAGAATTGAACCTGGCCAGGGACATCAAGGCCAACACGAAGGGCTTCTATAGGTACACAGGGGATAAACAGAAGATAAGGGAAAAGGTGGGCCCTCTGCAGAAGGAAACAGGAGATCTAGTTTCCCAGGATACTGAGAAGGCTGAGATGCCTGACTGTCTTCAAGGCCAGGCTGGTTGAGGCTTTGAGCAACCTGGTCTAGTGGAAAGTGTCCATGTCAGTGGGGTTGAAACTAGGTGATCTTTAAGGTCCCTTCCAACCCAAACCATTCTATGATTCTATAATCAGCAAAGACTAATGAAATCAAGGAACAGTCTATCAATAACCTGTGGAATGTGTATGAGATGCAGTTAAACTTGGGGCTTTTATCAGTGTGCATTTAAGAGTTCAGTACCACACAGACCACCTGAAACTCAGTCCAGATACCCTGCCTCCAGATTCTTCTGTTTTCCTCACATGCCCCTCTGCTCACATGAGAATCAACACAGGAGTCCAACTCCCAGTGCATGTTACAATGATCTGGAAGCCCAAACCCCTTTAACTCCTCCAAATGCCCCTGCCTGAATGAACAGGGAGCAAGAGATCTGCTTCCCAAGTCAAACTCTTCACAAAGCACAGAAGTTCTCTCCCTTTCTGCACACAGCTGAGCTGCAGCACAACAGGGCCGGCATAACTGCAAGATGTATTCCTCTTATTCCTGCAGCAGCCACTCTCCAACCCACTCAGCCACAAGAGCTCCTGTTTTCCTACAAAATTCAACATGACCACAGCAATCATCTCAAATCCACAACAAATGACTTGCAGGAAGGATTAAAGTGCCACTGCAGCTTCGGGTCTTGCACTGCAGAGTAAGAAAGAGGATTTCTTATTCAAAATGGGCAATCAACAGACACTCCAGAAGAGACACAAGTGATTCCACTCAGAGCAAAACACGGGACTTGCTCAGATATCACTCCCCCAACTGCCTTTGAAAAACCTTAAGAGGCAGGCAAAGTACCCAAGCTTCCACAAGTTGAAGTGGAAGCAGGTTAACTGCTCACAGAGAACTAAATGCTTTGCTTGGCCGTGAGACAAAGCAGACTGATGAGAACTCAGACTGGCTCCTTGGAGCATCTGCCACAACATACACACACCCTGTTCAAGGGGAAGCCTCCTTCACCAGGTAAATCCCATCTAGCCTAAATCCATCACTACTGCTTTGGTCCTTCTTTTTGGCTGGCCTATTCTACCCGTTATCTGCCTCAGGATCTCATCTCTCTTCCCTTTCTGCCCCACAACAAAGTATCAAGCCCCCACAGCCCCTCTCTGGGCTTCAGGAAAAAGGAGAGGAGTCAAACAGTGCTCCATGGGGCACTAAACCCCACACAAGGTCGCACAGATTTTGGCTCTACCTCAATACTCTCGTATTCTGATGCCCCGTGTTCATGATCTGAGCTCCCTTTGCTCTGTTTCCCTGGACATTTGCACTTCCCTTGCTTGTACTTCACATTGCAGGGTGGCTTCTCCCCTCTGCAGGGCACCTGGACCCAACTGAGCAACTTGGCTTTCCAGGCTTCAAAGTCGGCCCAGTGCTGCCATGCTTGCCCTGGGCCACACTGTGGTGCCCCTTGGCACAAGCCACGTATGTTTGGCACTGAGCATCCACAGCCACCTGTCAAGACTTCTTCCAACCTCCACCATGATGAGAGTTCGAGCCACATTAAACAAAGCAGGCAATTCAGAAAGCAAGGATCAAACCTGGAGACAGAGCTAGAGAGCTGCACAGGACTGCAAGCACGGCACTTGCATGAAAGCCAGAAGGCAGCTACAGAGGAGCATAACCTTACCGCATTGTATGTGCATTCTATTTCCTCTGTTCCTTCCATGCTAGCAAAACAAACAAACAAAAAAGTACATTCATTAAGCTGTAGGCTCCTTAATTTCCATTTGCTTACAATCTGAAGGGCCATCAGAATTAATTACTCTGGAATTGTAATCACTGAGCATTTCCTAATAAAAGCAAAAGATACAGTAAAAAAATAACCCCATTAGCAAATGAACTAATTGATTAAGTGGTTCCCACAGCAGTACAATGTCACAGGATGCCAGAATGCCACCAGAGGTTATGAAAAAGCACAGATGGAAGAATGAGGCATAGCAGCATATTCCAGCTTTTAGGCATCTCAAACTAAACTGCCCGGAATAGGCTTTACTTCCAGCTCGTACAACTACGGAGGCTCCTTGGAACCAAGGCACACCTTCCCCAACGCTGAAAATTTCACATCCTCAGGCGAATGCTAACTCTTGAGAAGCAGACACCATCACATAGCAATGTGTAAAACCGGCTAGGGTTGCCAATAGCAACGACAAAGAAACAATCCCTACTAAACCTAACATATTGAAAAGGCTGTAGTCATCATTTCTGGACCTTCAACGATCATCGACTTGAAGTACCTGACCACTTCAGGGCTGAATGAGCCTCAGGTCAGAGCTGACCAGAAGCTGACCAAGTTGGTTAGAACTTGGAGTTACAGCTCCTACTGATAACTCGTTTAAGCACGAAAATAACTGGGTTGTATTTTAAACTGGCAATTCTACACAGCTTTTTTTACATCAGCTGTACTACTTGGAAAATACTTCAGGAAAGAGTCTATCACCTTCCGGCAGATCACTCTGCTTAAGCCTTCCGGAAGGCCGGCAGGGCTGACCTGACACTTGTGCCACTGTTTCCCCTTATTCAGAAAAAAAAGAAAAACAACTTTAAAATGCTTTCCTTCTGCTGTTGTTATGTCCTACGGTACGAAGCAAACCTCCATGGCGTCCCGTCTTACTGACAGCTATTCCGAAACATAACGGTGGCAAAACGGTCTCCAAAAAACGTGACGCTCACCC